>NC_142677.1:15109137-15261637 GCF_964200805.1 Pocillopora damicornis | reverse complement strand
GGATTGACTGCTGCGATCCTTCTGGTTTTAATCCTACGTTCCTAAAGCAGTAACTAAGGATCCCTGAGAAAGTGCAGATAGATGGAAATAACCCTCCACCCTGTAACAAATAAATGGGATAAAAATATAAACACATCCTAGTTAACTCTTAATTCGTCGTCCAACCTTCGCAATTAAATTTTTCGCGGTCTCCTCTTTCTTCGGCTTTGCCGAGCCTGTTACGAAAAATGGATCTTTTTCGCATAAACTGCTCGAAAACATTCTGGAATAACTAATGCTTACCCTGATCCTTCTTTTTTGTAAGGTTCTTGTACTGTTTACAAACTGGTGCCAAATACCGTACATTGTCTATATGGGCCAATAAGTTCCATGCAAATGTACGAGAACTTGTTCTTCTGTTGATTAATTTTCCACGCATCGTGTCACAATATATTCATTTGACCTTTGTGTGCAAGTCTTAATTACGATAACTTGAGTTTCCTCGGAATACTCGCATCAGAAACAAACATAGTCTTTAGGTAAGGATTATGAAGCAACGAAAGACATGGATATGTTATTATTTGATTTCAGTTTTACAGCAGGTACAAGCTTTTTTATTGTGCTATTTGCTTAAATATAAATCACCGATTTAACTAGTTATCATATACGCGAACTTTTTCATACCGTGAGTAATGTAGATTGTAATATTGACAGCACACCACCATTTGACTTTCAGAAATGTTTTTCTTGGGATAGCAATCGGCATAAAATGGTGTTTAAGATAGTCCTTATTTTACTGTAAATGAAATGCATTTCTTTAGTATACTATGTCAGTTCTATCCTTAATTAGGTCGGGTGGAAAAAAACGATTTTTATTCGCACCTATAAAGCTAATTCACTAAACTTTCTAGTTTTTGTTTTTCTTCCCTTGAAAGGTAAAAGGTATTTCACGAACAGTCTCTTCTTATTTTGGTGAAAATCGTCCACGTCTTTATCAGTTGAATTGTTTAATTTTTTATTTGGCCAGACGAAGTACAAGAATATTAACTGCAATCAGGTCTTCATGAAGTGCCTCGAGCTCTTTAGCAAGATTACTTTACAGCATGTCTGCATTCTGGTGTTAAGTTTGTCCTTTCAACAAAGGAGTCTAAGAACACTTGTATAAATAAATACATCCTGTTTAAAAAGTGTCTTTCAGTCACAAGCAGTTGACATTCTGTTCCGGTAGAAATATTTTTAGTTATAACACCTGTACATGTGGGCCAGACGCCGTGCGGAGATATTGAATGGCAGTCTTGAAGGTAGATGATCTCTGTCAGACAAGCAGAGAACTCACACAATAACAAGGCGGAGAGCAATGTCACGCGGTGTAGTACCATGAAATACCACACAGAGGAATAAATATGAAACTAATTTGCTTTTTCTCGAAATGAAGTTGCACGGTTAGGCTGAAGTTCACACGCAGTAATTGAACCGCGCGCGCGATCTGTGCGATTTGGAGCTTATCGCGACTCGCGAGACCACAACAAAATCACACGTGCCACACAATGCTTACTTTAATGTGCTTTCTGATCATTATGCAATTAGTACTTGTTCCTACAAACTTAGACTGATTTTAAGCTTTAAGGGCGTCGTAAGCGTTTTTCATAAGTTTCTGAAAACCTTTTTAGGCGAATTAGTCAAACGAGCGCGCTCTCTTCATTTCTTCTCTGAGTAAGTTTCACATATATACTTTCGCATGTAAAGGTGTCAGCCTATAAAAACTAGTTGGTAATTTAGTGTTGACAACTGAGTTGACAACGTAATTTAGTGTTGACAACTGAGTTAAAAACTTACGTTTTAGCTTTTTTACTCTTTACGGTGGCCAATTTACGTTTTCAACTCAGCTCAACACTAAATTACCTGCTATACTCTCCCACCGACGCAGCACCACAGTTTCTTTAGAAACTTACCCCCTTTATAAAAACTAGTTGTTTTTTGACGCAAGATGCCGACGTTTGAAATCGTTTCATTGTTCTAGAAAACAAGAGCTCCCCGCCAACTACTGCTGCTTCTCTCATAAGAAAAAACGCCTCAATCGCAACTTTGGTTTGTTTCAATCCTTTTCGCGGCTAATATTTCCTTTGGTTCGAGTTTTGTTTCATTAGTATAGAGTCAATACCATAGGCTGAAGTCAGCTTCATGTATGTTTCTTTTATCAGCGAATAACCTAACGCTAGATTATCATTGGTTTTTTCCTTCCAGAATTTCTTCTTGTTGTTGAAGAATTAAGACGCAACAGAAGAGTGCAGTCTCTGGATATGGATTTTGATTCTATAAATTTATATTCAGTGCTTTTTTTTTTATAGAGAACTGGAATACGAAAAAAGTGTTTCAATATCTCGCTAAACTCAACGAATTCAATACTCGTCATAAGATATTGATTTTACCTTGTTGTTTAATGCAAAGAAAGCCGACAATATAGTATTACAGCTGGTACTCTAACTGTGCACCATTGTGCCTATATGTACGACTAAAAATAACCTGTTCAATGATAACGCTTTTTATTTCAAGACTGTACTAGTCGAAAATACGGTAGACGGTTAATTTGGGTTTTGAAATATACTATGAAATTAACGAAAATTGCACGATGAAAAACTTCGAGAACGCATTTTAAATTACTCTATTGTTTTACAAATTTCGCGATATATTTTGTCTCTCGCTGCATGGGGTTGTTTTCAACACGAGGTCTTCAGTTAAGTAGAACTGATTTCTCATTTAAGCTGACCTAGAAGAAACTCTTTGGAAGTTGTGATGGAAATGATTCTTCCTGCTTAGCGTCAGTATGTATTTGAACATCAGCTGTTTCTTTCAGTCTTCTGAAAAGTAAAAATAACCATCTCGGATAGTAATTTTCTTAGTTTAATTTTTGCAAGTCGCGCGCTTTTTGTCGTATACCTTTGTAATGTCTATCCAATTGTTCGCCACAGTTCGTGTTTAACTAAGCCGTCTAATCCCAGATTAGACGAAACACTCACAGTTCTCCATCGCAAAGGAAAAAGACATATAGGAAAGGTTGGGAAATTGCTTTTATTTTTGAATGAAAATTAATCGCTCTTCGACGTGGCGCGAAATAATAGAAGGAAGACACGCATGCGCCAATTCTTAATATTGTTTATAAATGTATGCAAATGTTTCATGAAGACAAAGTAGGTCCCTGACCTAGGTCTACCTTTTTCACGGTGTTTTTCGACGCTTTTAATGTTTGTTTTAGGTACAATATGTCAGAATTACGAAGGAGGAAGGCTGGTCCCAGAAAAGACAAGAATCGGCCTTCGGCATCTCATGCGAACGACAGTTCGAAAGGCCAGCTGAAATCTGAAAGGAAACCGGAACAAGGGGTTTGGTATACTTGCGTTAATTACATCTTTGGAGCGACTGTTGCCGTGATTGTGGGACTCAAATATGCTCTATATGTGCGGGAACTTCACGAAAATGATATGTGGTTCTCCAACATAGGCGTAAGTGGTCAAATTAAACATAAATGAGCGCAGTTTTAGTGCTGAATGTGTGTCCATTGTAGTTATATAGCTATTATAATAGCTATCTCATCTATTTTACTGTTTTTTTTCCTCATGTTTGCTTTAAATTTGAGATATAGTCGGTTGCCTTATATCGATTATTAAAATTTGAATATGACTGGTTCCTAATATCCTTACGATGACCGACTTTGACTGAGCGCTATTTTTTTTCAAAAGTCAATTGGGAAATTAGAATTAAATAATCCTTCGACTACTGCCTACTTCAGCGAGAAATATTGTAATGAATGGTATTTTTTAAAAGGAGTTGGATATTGGTTCAATTACATTTGGTTCAAATTTTCTTAATTACTAACTATTTTTTGCTTCCTTTGACCTGAGCATTAAATATCTCGACACAGCTGAGCAACATAGTTTTTTCAAGTTATGTTGTAAACTAAAGATAATTTTTTTAATGTTTGAATCTTACAATCTTAGAGTGATAGAAGTATTGAAATCTGAAGATTTCTGAGATAGGAAGAGCTAATTATACTATATAGTAGCTGTGCCAATGAAACATTTTTGAATATTGAAAAAAAAAAAAAAAAAATCAGCATAATTCATTCTGTACATATTGTTTAATTTGCTGCATACCCAAACAATATACATGCAACCTAGCAACAACAAATGAGGAGTGAGGACTTTAAGTAAAAAATGTACTTGAGCTAGCAGCCCACTGACTTCTGAAACCATATGTTTGAAGACCAGACAATGCAACCCGTTAGATAAATCACTATTTGTTACCATGAAGCACTGTTAATTTTGCTGATATATCCTTCAACCCTTCAACCCCTAAGAGTGTCTAGCATCTAATTTCTCCTTACAATATCACCCTTTAATCAAATGTTAAGGTCATGAGAATAGAGGAAATGATCACCAACTAAAGCAGCTAATGATTATTAAACAAATTCTCTTTGTCAGCACCTTGGGAAATGTATAGTGAATAGTATGGAGAATACTGATGTTAGGGGAGAAAGGGTTAAATGAGATTTTTCAAGCAAAGAGCACTTTTTTATTCACCCTTTAGGTATAAATGCTTGCTAAAAGTCTGCTTTTAACTCTTTGACCCTTACAATGTCATCCCTGAGTCAAACATTAAGTTCACAAGAATAAAGGAAATGATCACCAACCAAAGAAGCTCTTGATTATCAAACAAATTCTCTTTGCATTTTTAAAATGTCTCCTATTTGATCTTTCATTATTTCCATATCATCTATTGGCTTTATATTGCATTGATTTCCAAAGGGAAAATGAAGTATTTGTCACTTTTAGCAGAGAAAGGGAGATGGAAACTTACTAGAACAGAGTAAAAGAGCACATGTCTATATTGTGGTTAACCCTTTATGCTCTAACATCAGTATGCATATTCTCCATACCTTTCTCTATACATTTCCTAAGGTGCTCACAAGGAGAATTTGTTCAACAATGAAGACCTTCTCTAGTTGGTGAACATTTCTTTTCTTCCTGTGACCTTAATAAGTTATTCAGGGGTGACATTGTATGGAGAAATTAGATGCTAGTCAATCTTAGCTATTAAAGGGTTAAAGTAGCTTGATCCACATTATAACTGTAATATTAATGCACTTATCAAATATTTGTTGTCAACCTCTTCACTAAACAATGAATATTCCTGGTTTACCCCTTATTTAGCAAATAGAGAGGGAAATATCCTTCAGAACAGAGTCTGGATTATATTTTTCATTCTACAAGCAAATAGTACTAGCGCCATCGTTATTACAAGGTAAGCCAAGAACTGTCAATAGTTTAATACACTTGCTTTTGAGACTAATCCAAGAGAATATATAGTTATTTTTAGCCTGTTTGCAGAGTCATTTTTGAAATTCCTAGAAATATGTAAAATAGGAAGGTTCTCCTTTTCTCAAATTTGAAAGTGACTCTTTCATTAGCCTAAGGGTAAGGAGTTGCAAGCAATACTTTCTGTAGTGGGTCTAGTGGGTCAGTCCCATTTAATAAAAGCTTTAAAAGATCATCAGAGAGGTCTGAAATTATGGGCAGAGTTGTTATTTGGATACAATAATAAAGTATTGTCCAGTATGGCTTTGACATTGCCAACTATAAAGATTGTTACTTTTTCATATTGTTTGCTTATTTTGGTCAGTTGGAATGGAGGTAAAATGAAGTATATTTAATTTAGTTCATGATCAAATGCCATTTCTTGATGAAGACTAGAAGAACTAGTTTAGCCATCAAAAGATGATCGAACATAACAATTCTTATTTGCTACTTGTCTTAAAATTTTGTAGGTATTCACGATGTTATGCATGACAATAGAACAGAGCACCTGAGGACAATAAATATTTTAGAGAGATTTAATATTTATCAAGAAGTTATTTTAGCAGCTCTGTACAGAATTTTACCATTACAGGTACATGTTCTACTCTTTTGTAGAGAAATGATAATTTTATGATCATTGTATTTTTTATAATTTGACAATTAGTTTAGGCTACTTAATTTACCCACTTTTTATCATGGAATTGATTGCAAGTAGCAGAGCCAATCAGGTTCTAGCATTTGTGATAGATTGGTTGTAGAGTTACACTAATTATAATTATGATTTTTTTTATAATTTGCAATTAGATCAGATTAGATAATGAGGGAAAAGCCTGAATCAACTGTCTTGCTTAGAAATTGAGAGCAAGTAATATTATTGTTATAGTGAATAAAACTGGTCATTTGAAACTAAATAGCAAGACAGGCTCCTGTTTTTATCTAATTTTGCATAAGGGCCTCACATTGTTAGGCTACTCTTACCCACTATTTGTCAGGGAGTTGATAGTGAGTAGCAAAGCCAATCAGGTTGCAGAATTTGTGGTAGATTGCTTGTTGAGTAACACTTATTATAATTATAAACTGTAATTAAAATCTGTCAATTACTTTACTCTAGTTTGTGGGTTAAATTATATAATAATTTGTATCAGTTTAATTATGTGTCCAATTATTTATTATTCCCTGATTATTTTGTATGTACTTTCTTTTTGTCTTCTCTTGAAGGGATCTGTGGAATATGTGTACTTTTATATTGATACGATCTTTGGCTTACATGGGATGTACATGGTGTCGTTGTTTGTATCATCATGGTTACTGAGTGGTTCTTGGCTGGCTGGGCTGCTGTCTGCAAGTTTCTATATTTTTAACAAGTAAGGTTATCATTGAAAGACTTTATGTTCTTGAAAGGAAACACTATTGGCATAGTGATTATCACAAATCCTGACTGCACCTTGAACACTCCTGACCAAACATTTTACTACCTCTTTATTTACTTCATGGTATTAAATTAATAAATGCTAAACTTGAATATCTTCTGCTGTGTTTCAGGGATGAAACTACACGACTGTGGTTTACAATTCCACTGCGTGAGAGTTTTGGATTTCCATTCATTTTTGCACAACTTGCATTTATTACTGTTTACTTTAAGAGGAATGTTTCTTCACTTGCTCAGGTATTTTGCAACTCATTAAAGTTCTGAAAATTGTTATTATTGATATGCGGATGATTTTGCTTTTCTTCAAAACCTGTCCTGGTCATATCCCTTGTGTTAGAGGGGAAGGGGTAGAATACAATAAAAAATCCAACCAGGGAACACCATCTGGATGAGTAAAAGAGCCCAAGATATGTGTACAGAGGTGTTCTTGTAAGAAGATGACAATCTGGAATCGTAACCAGTTGGTGTGGAATCAAGCTGGGATCATGATCAGTTGTTGTGATGTCTGTACAGATTTTGCCAACTTAATAAATGTTGTTATAGATGTAACCTATTAGTTAACACTTGTTACATGAGTAATTATTAGTTTGCCATTTATTTGGGAGGTTTCATACCCAGACAAGTGCTTATAAGTATGACTAGTGCAAGGGCATAAGATTCTTCTTTTTCCTTTTTTTTAACTTGGCAGTAATATTTTCATGTCTAAGTTTAATTGTTTTAATTTTTCTCCCTAGGCAGTATGTTTGGTTGGCATAGCAGTTTCAACATTTTTCTTTACATTAGTGTGGCAGTTTGCCCAGTTCATTCTTCTTTTGGAGTCTATGGCATTCTTTGGTACCTATTCCCTTGGCTTTATCCCCAAATATAAGGTTAGGAATGCTGTTCTCTTCCCTCAATATTAAATCATTGTAATAGTTCAGAGTTCACAAAAATACCAATTTTGTCATCATTCCTACGAATTCTTTTTTTTTTTTTTTTTTTGCTTAACCAACCTATGTTTTTCAGAAAGGAAACTAGGCTTTTACTGAATGCAGGCATCTACAGTCAATTCTTCTTTTTCTTTTTTCTCTTTAACCAACCTAAACCACTTGCATGAGAAGGGATCGAGGCAATGAGAAATGAAACATTTTATGGAGTGACCTGTGTATGAAATTAATAATAAAATCAAGAAAAAGAAGAGAGGAAGAAGAAGAAGAAATTGATTTAGGCAATGCAGTTTCATTAACAGACATTTTTTAAATTTTTTTCGGAGTCACAGTCATATGTTAAAAACTGAATTGAATGTTGAGTTTGTTAAATTAAAGTAAGAAAATATCAGACATACAGTCATGTAGAAAACAACACATTTCTGCATTTGAATACCACAACAGTTACCCTGGAGCTTAATTTTCTCTGATGTTATAAACCAAGGATTGTTGCATGCTGCTAATATCAAATGTCATATCAAGTTAATGTTCTTTACTTCTTTTTCAGGCTCGCACTATGTACCTGATGGTGATTAGTTCTCTTCTTGGAGTGTGTATTTTACAGTTTGTGAATGACATGATTCTTTGTTCTCTTGCGCTGAGTTTTGCCATTGCATCTTTTATTCTCCTGACTTTCCATGTGAGTTGTATAACCTGTTCTAATTGATTCAATATTTCTAAGTTTACTAGAAAGGTTGGGACATTTGGTTAAAGTCATTTTCAGTTGAAAGTGTTGGTTGAGGGTTTTAATTTTTCATTGTACAATACCTGTCTAAGATTACTCCCTACAAACTTACGTATACACAAATTTAAGTTTTGAAATTTACCCAAATAAAGAATGTGAAAAAATGCATGTGACAGTAACCTAGACACAATATTTAAAGACACGACCAAACTTATATTAAAAACAACAACAAAACAGGAATAATGGGAATTAAAAATAAAGAGATACGCCTAATTGCTCTTGTTGCCTCACTGATCGATTAGAAACACCTAGCCTGTTTGAATTTGAAAAGTAGCTGTGGAGGAATCGATTCCTTTTTTCAAAAGGTGCACAGCTCCTGATTGCATTGTTTTTCACATCTCTAAAATCATTATTTTTTCAGAGTGAAGGCAATTCAAATGATAGTTTCATCTACAAAGTGTTGAAGCTTATCATCAATATTGCTGCTACTTTACTGTTAGCAGGATGCATAAGTTTTGTTTCTAAGGTCAGTTCTAACTTTCTTACACACAGTGTTATGGGATCATGACAGGCTAAGGCATGTACCCTTGTGGGAGCATTGCAAAACAGTTTTTAACCAAGTGTTAAAAATTTTCAGGGGATGGATTGGTTTTGCTCCTCTTGTTAAACGATAAAAATAGAAATATATTTTATCTTAAAACATCATTGTAAGGGTTTCTTATATTAGTGTTGGAAAATGAATGGAAATAATATATTACCATAAGCCATTCAGTAAAAATTATACTAAGCCAGTTGATCATTTCTTGTTCCTTTTGGCGGTCCTATCTCACAGGTAGAATTTTGGTCACCTTTTCCTTATTGTGATCGTGTATTTGACATGGAGACAGATGTTTTTGCGTAAACTGCGGTTTGCGGCTAGATATCGGTATATTTCCATTATGTTGCTGAATCACCATAAATCACCATCGTCTAAGCCTCATATATTACAATTAAAGTGATTTTCTTCATAAAATGTTAAGTTTTCCCGTCGTTAACAATTTAGTCTTGTGATAAAGAATGGGTCGCGGCTTATAGCCGGATGTTTTCGATTTATTTTTGGTTCTCGTTAGGCGGAGTCTACACGTACAAAGTTTGGGGTCTCGGCTTATAACCAATAAATACAGTATTGCTATTTTTATCGTTTAACACTCTACGCTTTGTGATTCAACCATTCAGACGCAGTGCAGGTTTTGTCGACTGAGTTGATAAATAAATGTGAAATGAGCACCGTATGTGAGTTTCTTTAAAGCTGACGTTGCGGGCGTTAGCCCTCTTGGCAGGGTGAATGACTCGATGACTTCGACAATCGCATTTTCCCCCACGTCAGACATTTTTGGTTTTGGTTTTGGTTTTACAACCTCAGTGACTTGTCATTTTGGCTTTATCAACTTAATTCTAAAGTGGCCACCTTTAGGTGACTCCTCAGTTTTGCACGGCGCATCCTGTATTGCGCATAAAAATCAGTTTCATCATCTGAGTTGATGATGTAAATTGAGGATCAATATCAGTATCTGGGCAACTGCCCACCTACCCCTCCCCTAACTCAACAACAGTCAATTGATAACAAGTTAGGGTTAATGTTGGGTTAGGGGAGCGGTAGGTGGGCAGTTGCCCAGATTTTGATATTGATCCTCAATCTACATCATCAACTCAGATGATGAAACCAAATTATCTTGCGATACCTCCACTAACGTAGCACCATATTTTCTTTATTCTTATGTGACTTGCTTTGTCTGTGCTTGTTCCCACTCGTAAAATGTTTTATATTTCATGTGTCTAGTATTCCTTCTTTGTATTTTTCCTTGTGTGTTTAACTGTGCCTTGAACTGTTGAATAGGGTGTCTGCTTCTGTTGTTGTAGCACTGTAGTCAGTTAAACGTTTATCCTCTTGCAGGTTATATTCAGAATAGAATCCGATGAGCACATCTTTAAGTTCCTTAAGTCGAAGTTTGGTTATGGTATTGGAAGGTATGTTACTATTGATTGGAGCTTTTTGAGTCAAACAAACAAAATGTATAGAGTTTCCTCTCCTTTTTTCACAATTACGTATTCATTATCCAGTGAAAGTTTAATACTGTTGCTTTGTGATTTCAAACAAAGCAAAGGGCTAAATAACAAGGCTTTTTTTGTGCCTGTTGCCCACACCACTTACCCATTCTTCTATCCAACTTGTTCACTCAACCCCCTAAAAACTCGACTCTCGAATTTCATGAAATTAAAACGATCAAAAATTTAGACTCTCCCTTAAGACATTGCCTAATAATTTTCTTGTGATTTCTCTCCAGGGATTTCGATTCGCTGCTGTATCTTTGTGAAAAAGCATTCCAGTTCTGTCCCTTGGCTGTCTACTCGAGACTTACCACCGGTGTGGTTTTCCCGTGTTATGTCGTGTCTTTGTTAGCTGTACTGTTTCTGTTGGCCTGTACTGTATTCATGAATTGGAGGTAAGATGTTGTGCCTTAACCCTTTAACTCCCGTGAAGTGACCAAGACAGAATTTCTCCTCACAATATCAACGCAATATTAAGAAGAAAAGTGATGAAAATTAAGAAACATATCAATCAGGGGACTCTTAGTTGATCCAATACCAAATCCTCCGAACCAACTTTATAAGAATTGTATGGCAGATAATAAGGAGAATTACCAATGAGATCTTGGGAGTGAAAGGGTTAACGACGTTTAATTATTAAGCTGTTATCTCTTATCACATTTTTTGCTATAAAAACTTAGATTCCTTACCAAATCCCTGTCAGTTAGGCCGTTACTTCCTTAATAAAGACTTAAGATCTTTTAAGCAAAAGCGAAAAAAAAAAGGAACAAGGCCTGCTGAGGTTGTAGAAGATAGCAATTTATTGTAAACGATGGAATTTGGCTCATGCATATTTCAATTTTGCGCAAATACTGTGTATTTTTGTCTGATTATCGCGTTAATATATCGGCTCCTTCAACCAATCTTTTCAGATCTAAACCTGAGGATACTGCTGTAGAAACCAAATGTCTTTACCTTAACTCTCATCCTGAGGTAGTTTATCAAGCCATACAGAGCGTTTTCTTTGGTGCTCTAGCTATCACGACTGTCCGCTTCAAGTATTTGTGGATACCGCACATGTGCCTGTTTGCCGCCGGAATATTCTGCAACCAGGCCTTCTGGAAAGCGGCTCTGAACAAAGTAGGAATCAAGCAAATATACGTAAGTATCTTTACTCGATGCTTCGGAAATTCAATTCGTCCAAGAGAATCTTGACTTGATCGTGATTGCGGGGAGTGGCTGAGAGAAGTAACGTTTAATTAATTTGGTTCATCGGGATAGAGCACTTCTCGATTGATTGTCATGAAACCAAAACTAAAGAAATCACAACAGCCAATCAGAAGAAAGTAAAGTACCTTTAACAGTAAAGAAGAACGCAAAATCAAAACAAGTAAATTGTCGTAAGGGCAGGAAAACGCGGGCGACCAAGTCGCCATTGGTTTTAGTTTTGCATCTGATTGGGTGAGAAATTGGCGCAAGTTTTCTGGGCCAATCACTGAGCGAAGTGAAGCAACCAAAGCAATCCCGGATTGATTTCGACACTCAGTTCAAAATTGCTCAACGAAGCACTCAGGTAGTTTGGGAAGCTCGAAGCATGCGCAAGAGTCGCCCAAGGCGTAACCGAGATCATCTAGAGCTTGAGTGCTCTCTGAACTTTACGAGCGCTTTGTATCTGGATGAACTGGCAGCTGACGCATGAACCAGTTGTTTTGATAACATTTTCAACAGATTTTTCTTTAATATTTTAAGATGAGGGATTCCCCCTGTTACACTTCAATGCGTACATGCACGTCATCAGCGTGCATAATGGGAATATGAAGTACTGATTTACTAGCTATGTTATATATAACACACTGTGAGGCAAATCATAGACGCAGTATCGTAGCATAACGAAATGCTTGAAAGAAAAATTTGTTGCAGCTGGACTTAACACGCCGAAAGAGACTTCATATTCCTATAGTTCACAATTTCATTATCACAACTAAGTATTGACATTTTTAAGTACGATAATGGTCCGTACAGTCATTGCTTTTTTATCTCTCTTCCCAGGGAAAGGTCATGGGTCATGGCGTTCCTGTTATGCTTCTTGCTCTTCTGCTATACAATGTAAGTATGGCACTCTTTAGCTGAGGTTGGCATTTGCTGAAGCCGTTTTCTTTCAGTGTAAAGTTTGTTATTGTGGTTCCACGACAGAATGTCTTTTGAATCTCGAAGTTGTTAATTTTTATTTCCTGTTACAATTTTTATTCAGCGTCTCCCCAATGCTCTGAAAGAACTCGAAGAACTGAGAGAATTCTACGATCCTGACACTGTACAGTTAATGAAATGGATAAAGTAAGTTCATTGACTTACCAGCTCGATTGAGAATCGTCCGTAACGTCGGATTTTTCAAAAGGGGGGGGGGGGGGGTCACTGTGTCAAACATAGAATACTTACCAGATTATCACGTCGACCTTCAATAAACGGATTTAAGCAAGAGGAACTGTCGCAATGTGGTTCTACGTTCCCAAAACTGACTTGACGTCAATTACAGAACTCTTACTAATGAGAATAATCTTGCGAGATTTTGATTGTACTAACAAATAATTACGTGTCTCTAGTGAGAAC
Source organism: Pocillopora damicornis (assembly GCF_964200805.1). NCBI lineage: Eukaryota > Metazoa > Cnidaria > Anthozoa > Scleractinia > Pocilloporidae > Pocillopora > Pocillopora damicornis. The sequence goes on along the minus strand of NC_142677.1, from coordinate 15,248,554 downwards.
ACCCCTCCAGATGCTTCGTTCACGGGAAGTATGCAGTTACTGGCCGGAGTAAAGCTCTGTACAGACCGACACATCACAAACCATCCGCACTACGAGAATAAGTTCCTTAGAGAAAGAACTAAGCAGGTAATCTCTTGCTAAACGTACAAGCTGATCCTGTATTTTAATCTTTTAGTTTTAAGACACTCCTTCGAGGATGCACTCCGTCCGAGGATGCACTTTCTGAACGTCCCTTAACCCTTTACACTTAACATTAGTACTCATATTCTCCACACTGTTCTCTTTAAATTTTCTGTAGTAATGACATGGAGAATTTGTGTGACAATCAGGGGCTACTTAAATTGGTGATCATATCTTTTATTCTCCTGAGCTTCAGATTTGCTCCAATGGTAATACTGTAAGGAAAAATAAGAACACAGTCACCCTAAGGGGTAAAATGTTAAAAATCACAATGCCACTTCGTTTAAGTGTCGAAAGTGATGTGTTGCCACATTGGTTTTACTGTATTTTGCTCTGTTGGACTAAAAAACTCGCGCCATTTTCTCTACCAATCAGATTCAAAACTATAAATTGCGACTTGCCACTTACGTTTTCCCGCGCTTTGGGCAGTGTGCTTTTTTTCTGAGTTGAGTTCCGATTGGCTCCTTGTCATAAGTTCCCTTGTTTTTGTTTTAAGACACTCAATCGAAATGTGCCCTAAAAGTGAAATGATGGGAAATGGGTGGTTGCCGAGAATAGGGTCGATGTCACTCGTGTATGACTTGAAAATTGTTTAACTTTCAGGTTTGACCAATAGGACAAAAATAGATGATTTAACTTGTAGTCACCATTTACAAAAACAGTTATTTTGCTTTCTACCTTCTTCTGTCCTCTTAAGCTGAAGTTCAAAGTTCCCTTTGGCTTCTCTGTTATTAATTATAAAAATGGACCATTGTTTCTCGTGCTTTGTTCATTTCAGGTTTATCAAATTTACGCCCGACGACCGCCCGAAGAAGTCTACAAGATTCTTCGGCAACACGGCACAGACTACATTATTTTAGAAAACAGCATCTGTCTTTCACAACAAGATCGGGGCTGCAGGCTTGTCGACCTACTCGATTTGGATAATGGTCACATGATCGAGGGCGGCCAATCAGAGGAAGGATTGCACTTAACAAATGTTCCACGTTTCTGTAAAGCTATAAAAACAGATGTTAAGAATTTTAGTCCGTATTTTAAGAAAGTTTTTGAAAATCGTACTTTTTACTTGTACAAACTTTTATGAATATGAACGTGTTTTTGTCAGCTTCATACCCAACCTTGTCACTTCGTCACAATATAACGGTGGAGGTTTTCCGGCCCAGACAATGGGTACAAATGTTATTAATGGTTAAAATTAGTTAGGCCACAATTGAATAAACATCGATATTTGAATTTTGAAAAACAGGCTATGATCAGCGGCATTAATACAGTTAATAGTAATCTTTTTAAAGTTTTGTCAAGTTTGAAAGCGTCACAGAATTCTTGCTTCATTGCTCAGTTTGTTGAAGGTTAAACGGTCAGAGGCTAAAAGTATCGCTAGCATTGAAGAGAACGAGCTCCAGGCCCCATTTTTTTTCTCGGTCACATTTCAATGACTAGTCTTGAGGGATGAAATCTGACTTCACTGGTGTTGGCACAAGCAGACGTTCATGAAAACAGGAATAAACTATATCCAGCCAATCCGAGCTATGCATAGTGTTAAGTTAAATTTGGTTGCCCCAAACTCACCACAAACTGAAGGTAACAATTGGGCAATTGGACTCTTTGGTTTGTAAATGTCTGGTATGAACATTGTTTATAGCAATTTTCATCTGGGTATAGTGAGCAATTAGGGAATGCTTAGCTGAGTTTAGTTTAGCTGAGAAATTTGGCGTCATTATCCTAAATAATCAGTTATAGAGCTTATACGTGTACCAGTCGTAACACTCACATCTTGTCGCGGTTTTACCCGGCTTCATCTGTTTATTTTGAGTTCTCATTGGCCCTTTCAGAAGCATCTGTTTGTTCTTGTTACCCGTTTTGGTTAGTTTGGTCTTTGTTTTCCCAACAGTAAGTCGAAAAGCGCTTAACTTTTACGGTCTGCAAGGCGTCACTCCTATTCACCGTATAGCTGGTGAAACCTTGGCCCCTTTTGCAACGAACCGAGTTGTAACTTCTCTGCCGAAGTTGTTTGACACCCTGACAAAAACTTTCACTGCAAGAGAAATAAATACACGGATTCAACGCGGAGTTACAGAGACTCGAGAACTTTGCAACAAAGTTTAGATGGTAACCATGACAGACTGATGTGGACTTGGCAGTAGAGCAATAAACACTGGCGAACCAGAAAGGAAACTAACGTATTTCAAATGTCAAAGCAATCACACAACATGACAGACACCCTTCTGTTTATAATTTCATTCCTTTGATTGGATAGGCTTGTTTGATTCATGGCAGGTTTCTTAAACCAAAGTTTCATGCCAATGGCCATTACTACTTAGGGCGTGGCTACGAAAACTACAAAATGAAAATGAAATACACTTGAACGGACGGAAGACTGTTGAAGTCTGAGTTACAAATTTTTGTAATATTTTCAGTTTTGATTTGATAAACTTCAAAGAGAGGCGAAATGAAGGTAATCGTAGTCAGCCATATTAAGGTAAGATAAGCTTTGCAGCGCGGAGTGATGACCTTCTTGCGAAGGTGAAACATCAGAAGGAAACGATCAACGGCAATGGCTGATAAGCTGCCTGTTAAAATATTTACGGCCTGAAACCAGAAAAAATTGAGAGAATTAGGCCAAATATTCCAGAAACCAACCATTTAGGACCAGCCTCTGCTGTAATCAGGTATGCTAAAAACCGTTACAACCAAGTCCGCGATGGCCATGTTTACTAAGAAATAATTACAGGCAGCCTTTGTCCTGTTGTGAAAGATGTTGTAGCTTTGTCTCAAAATGGTCTTAACTGCAACAACCACAGTATTTCCCGGGAGGGAAATACAAAAGATGATCACATAGGTAGTCCACCTAAGTTGCCACAAAGGTTTGTATGGCGAAACAAGACTTTCATTGTTCCTGTTGGAACTGGCACCATGCATACGTAAAGTCACAGGGCTTCTATTCGAATCTGAGAAAAATAAGAGTCAATGAACGTTACAATGAGAAAATTACTGTACAGTGTGGTCAGTCGAAATCTCTTGCAGAAAAGCGGAGAGGCGGATTTGTCAAATTATTTGCCTATGTTAGAGAATGATTATTATAATTGAGGAACTTTGTCTAAAGTTCTCTAATAATTTATTTGGCTTTACTAAATAATACATCCTACATAAGTTTTCAATAAAGCACTCCAAATTGTTCCTTTTCATATTTGAGTTTGATATTGAGATGTTCAGCAGTTGACGGAGATTAGCTCCCACTATCACTAGTTCCGTCGCTCCCAGAAGATAGAGTTTACCTACATAGTTATTATCTTACAGAAAAACGTTTATAACACCATATTAAGCAAAAGTCGAAATTGCACGGATTCGAATTTAACGGTCTCAGTGTGAATCACGAACCCAGAAATTGAAATTCTTTCCTTTTTAATTCTTGATTCTATTAGTCAATGGCGACTTCCGTAACTTTACCTCTCAGTCACAACATTCACATCTCACTATATGAGATTCGTGGTCATTTTAATTGATACGATACTTTAAATTTGAATAAGAGGGAAGTAAGGGAGGGGTGGAGGTGGGGGCTCTTCATTTGATGAAGTTTAACCTTAACAACCATTTCCGTTCTACTTTTGGTCTCAACAACCATGGAGAAGAAATCTCAAAGAGAAGAAAAAGGAGACAGAAAGGGCCAGTTATTTAAACAAAGTTTAGCCGTTGTTTAACAAAACCGCTATCTTGAATTTAGCTGAATCTTTTATCTGAACATTTATTTTTGTGCACAGTGTCAAGAGGGCAAAAAACTAGCACTGAAAGGACATTTTATGAAAACAACCCTTTTTAATAGAATACGTATTTAACGCCCACTGATTGCGAAAAACCGCGGTTTGGGTCAGACTTCCTGTAAATAACCGGACCAAAATGTTTAAAATACGTGAACTTGTGTTTTAACATCAAGTAAATGTGTCTAGGCTTTCCTCTAAAAAAATCATAAAACGTACTTTTACTTCGTTTGTTTTATTTAGACAATTGTATCAGTCCTTCGTTTTAATAAGGTTTGGCTGACGGGTTTTCAAGAACACACCGGAACAGGTTACTCTACAAAGGGGACATTAGAACTCGTTCAATTTCCTACAAATTGTTGTTCATTTTTCACACGGTTACATGCATAGATCGTAAAATTCTTACTTCATTTATTTGTTTTTACACTTGGTTCCATCAGAGGATAGAAAAATTAAAGAATCAGGCAGAAATGCTTCCCTTTTATTCTATCATGTAAATGGAATGTAATCATGGCCAAACCGAAAGCTGCATTTACTGCATGTAATGTCTCAAAGGAAAATGGTGACACTCAAGACTGAGCATGATATTACACAATTCTAGTTTCATGGAAATCAGAGATTAGAAAGTTTGGTAAACAGTTAACTGTGGTCAAATCTCAAATTATAGAGAGATTATTCAAAACGAAAGGGGTCAGCAGTTTTACTTATGAAACCTTGCGAAAATCAGTTGCTATTTAGTCCAACTAATGTGCAACGTAAATAGAAAAAACGTCTTCCGTCTCGGTCGGAGATCGGACAACCTATCACAGTATCCCTTTCTATTGCAAAAGTACTGGTAAGTTAAGAAGCTATCAATTCAGGATATTTCATAGAACTATTGGCACTTATGTAATGTGGATGAAACAGATTGGGCCTAATATTTTCACGGAATTTTCCCCAGATGAAATGTTTTTTTGTGTCTTTACCGTAGTGGCAGGTTTAGCTTGATTTTTATCAATTGCTGATCGACATGAGTACGTTAAAGTCAAGTGCTTCATTACAGATTATTCTCATATCAAAGATAACTTGAAGACTTTGGTAGCTTGATCACTCGTTAGGTGCCAACTCAAATATTCCTCAATGGCCCAAAGTTAGGTTCTGGTGCCCATAAGAGCCTCTTCACTCTGCTTTCTGAACTAAGCAAAAGCACATAACAGATCAAGGAGGGAGGAGGGTAGACGGCATGTGCCTCTTTCCCCTTGATCTAGTCTCTTTCCTTAATGTCGGTCAACGTATGATGTTACATGAAGTATTTACCATATTGAGCCCGCCAAAACTATTTATAAGGCAGCGGACGCGCTTTCAAAAATAATATGGCGGCCAAACGAGTTTTCGACGTGAATGAAGCTTCGGTAAGTGTTATGTGTTTCACATTTCACCTGAACTATATATTTTTCAGTGATGCAATCTGATAGAAATAGCTTTCTCTCAGATTGTAGACTTAAAAGCTGAACTCGCCCGGAAAGAGTCGCAGTTCAAGCGAGAGAAACTTGGAGGCGAAAAGATATTAAATCGACAACCTAAGGTAGGTTCAAACGTCTGCATTGTGGTCCTTCCTAGCTTAAATTTAGGTAAAATTTCCGCAGAGCCCCTTACTATTGTAAAAAAATCTGTTTTCCCAATGGCAATGTATTGTTTTTGTCATTGTTTTCTCTATTCAAGAACTGAATGCAAGATGGGGCTGTGCGGAAATTTTACCATTACATGTACTGCATAGTGCTAGAACAATTGCATTGTACAATAATTGGCCATATTAATTAAACGCTGGATAAAGTCATGCAAATTTCAATTTAATCAATTATATCTCCTACCGAAATTAAAAGGCTCGTTGGATACCAGAATACTAAATTAAGTACATGTGCTGCATAGTGTTGGCACAATTACATTGTATAATCATTGACCAATATTAATCAAACTTTGCATAAAGTAGTGTTCCTTTTATCATACAAGTTGTGATTTAATCAATAAGGTTTCTTTCCTTCTGAGATTAAAAGACTAGTTGAATATCACCCAAAGTTATACTAAGGAGAGGAGAGAGCTAAAACAAATAAATTAGACAGAAAAAAAAAGGCAACCAAGAATTCTACAACTTACAGTTTTCCATAAACTTGTTTGAAACCAATGATTTTCAGCAATCCTGGTAACTTAATGTGAAAAATGAATATTTCTTCTATCTAATTCTGTTGAAAAATTGAATATATTTCTAGAAACCTCCAGTGTGGGCTAAAGTGAAAAAGGAGACAAAAGTTACAAACTCAGGGAGTTTACCTTCCAAACAAGATGAATTGTCATTAGAGGAACAACAAGCTCTGCAAAAATCAAGGTACCACCGTCAAACTAATATCATTGTTATTACGTTTATTCCCATTCAGTTATCAGCAATTTTGAAGGGAATTTCAGAAATGCAGTACTGAGTGCTTATAAATTTTGTTAAAGTGGGCTAACTTCAGATAAAATGTAACTATGAACATAAAAATCAGAGATACAGTACTGTAGAAGGTTTTTTGAAGGTGAGAGACTATCAAGCTTCTGCCAAAGATATAGGGCAAGTTTAATTTATCTGAGCATTTCTGGACTGTCTTCATTTTGCAATGGACTGATTTTAGAGAACAGAGATTGATGTACTCAGCTAAAATAAAGCATATGACATTTGTTGAGTACTGGCTGACTTTCAGTGTATCCGTTAAGAAATTAGGAAAATGTCTCTTCAACAGTTTAGTACTAGAATGCAAGACATTGCCTTAACCAACTCATACAACTTACTGTTGGTAGATTTGTTTCTTTTTTTTTAATGGATGTTAATGTAGTCAATGTGTTTTTAAAAATTGAATTTTATATTGTGGCTGTTGTTGTTGTTACTGACAGAAGTTATTGTATATTTAAAATAAAAGAAATTAGGTGAAGTTGAAAATGTCTTAAGATGTAACTAATTTCATCAAATTTATTTTTTTTGTAGCCAAAATTGAGACCTGAATTTAAAAATCCTAGTGTCATTCCTGTGCTCTGAGCCCAGGAATGAGCCCAGACTGAGGAGTACTCCTCATTTGTGTCCCAACAGGAGGGTAAAATTTTATTTCTTAAAAAATTTTAAGTTGTTTCTTAGTTCATATGGGTTTATTTTTTTGTTTGACTTCGATTGTACAAACCTGAAATGGCTCTATATTAATGAAACACAGCCTTAAAAATTGAAAAAAAAAAAATTAATTGAATGATATTATGGGAGGTTAATGAAAGAATGTTGCTCCTTTTTGCATTTGTTTTAGGCAAGCTTTGGAAGCCAAAGCAGCATTGTATGAGAAGATGGCAAGAGGTGAAATTGAAGGTGAGACACTGTATGTTACTGCATGTGAACAAGATATGTTGAAGTGCTTTGTTATATTTCTGTTTCATTTATTTTATCCTTATTTCATATATTTTTTTTTACCTTCTTTTGTTGAAGATGAAGGTGATGATGAAGAAGGAGGGAGATTTTTGGTGGACTTCCACAAGAAAATTTATTCAAAGGTATGGCAGGAAATCAATGTCATATTTTTTTTCATTGCAGAAGCATTACAACCAACCTTTTTGCCCTAGTAACGACACATACATCGGTAATCATCTTCCATGTCAGATCTTGGTTTTAATACATTTGGTAAGATTTGTGGTACCCTTAAAAAGTCCTTTGTAGGTTATCCTATGTTGTGTGCCATTCCAATGGTTTAATTAAAAGGTTGAAAAAGTAATTTTGTACTTTCACTCAGACTTCATGTGATGTAAGAGTTTATTTTCAAACTGGTTGTGCATTTTCCCCTAAAGGATGAAGAGCATCTCCAGGATTCAGATGAACTGAAAGATGAAGACATACCACCCCCCTCAGGACCTGAAGAGGAATGGTTGGTCATAATTTGCCCTCACTTTTAATGTTGCTCTGAAATCCTGAGCATTTAGTTATGAAAGAACTATGGACTGAGAAAGCCACCTTTCGCATATAAAGCCAATTGATTTATTTTTCATCACTGCCAATATTTATGCACTGTTAATCTTGATAGTGAACCACAATTGAAACGGTATTAAGCAGCACAGTATTAGCAGTCACATTTTACAAGGGGTCAGTTGTCTGTCTCAAAAAAGTTTCTCCTTAATTACTGTAATATTTGTACCTATCTTAAGTGATTGTGGTAAAACTGGTCTGAGTCTTAAAGGCCAATTTGTATTTTCTTTTTCTGTATTGAACGGTCACTTAATGTGGGACCACTCAAATGAGTGATTCCCTTTACATTGTACAAAATTTTTGCACACGTAGATGATACATTCATTGGTTTTCAGGGTTGATTATGTAGATTCACTGGGTAGGGAAAGGAGATGTCTGCGTAAAGATCTGAAACATCTTCAAGAGATGGATAAAGAAATGAATGCTCCAAAGGGGTGAGTATAAGAGTTTCAGTCCTAAGAATATTGTATTGCTATTTCTCTTAACAGTTTTCTATGTTAAATTACCATGTAATTTGCGTTCCTGCCAAACCCTCTCGTACACGCCACACGCATATTTCCTGCCAAAGCACTGCTATATAGTGCTTGCCTCCCGCTGAAACCCTTGCTTGGCTCCCACGCCATATTCTAGGTCTACCGTTCCTACCAAACCCCTCTTATAGTGGGTTTTCCGCCAAAACATCGTATTGCGCACCCCGTGTTTGCAGTTCCCGCCAAAATGCGACCAATCTTACGACGTTGCATTACTGCTCAGCAATTTTTCAACTCGCCGCAAAAAACGTGGTACCCACCCTTATTGTAGCAAGATTTCTTTGTGTTTCTAGTCCCCCGACACTTTTATCTGAAGACATGCGGAGAGAGCTCGCGAGGCAAGAATGGGAGAAAGAAGAGGAAGAAGCCATGAATAAACCCATTGGACCTGTTCATTATCAAGATATACGCTTTGATGGTAAATTTGATATTCATTGGTGACCGTTGTCTGGAAGGTTTCAATTCCAATCCATGTGGGGAGCTCGGATCATTTCGTTACAGTCCCTTAATTATCAATTTCTGAAATCTAGAACATATTCGCCTTCCAGTAACAAAAAAAAGGAGAAAGCTTTCGCTTGTAAAAGGTGTGCAATACGGCTTATGATCAAACCTGCAGTCTTGTTTCCCAATCTCCAGCTCGTCTCTATACAGCAGGGATTTATCTGTAGCCCGAAAACAACACTTGTCAAACTTTAATATCTGCAAAGTTTTCTGCAACATATATCAGTTTCTAGCATAATAAAACATTACTTGGACTGAGCGCCCTGTGTTGCACGGTGTAAAAATTTTTTGGAACTTGATGCCCTCGCAACCATCTAGTCTGTGACAAAGACAGACAAAATATCTCTGTTTAATATTAAAATCCTCCCGTTCCTTTTTTTATTGTAGAAATCCGCAATCATGGTGTGGGATATTATCAGTTTTCAACAAACGAAGAAGAAAGACAAGAGCAGATGAAAACGTTAGATAAACTGAGGGATCAGGTATGGAAACAAACAATTTTAAACGAAGAGAAAGGAAATTAGTCCTAGATTAAATAATTTTCTCTTGATTCATTGTAATGTTTATTTTTTTTGTCTTATCAGACAATGGAGCAGCGAGTTCGTACTCAGAAATTAAAAGACAAACGAAAAGCTGCAATGGACGCTCGTCTTGCTAAAGTAAGAGAAAGAAAACTGAAAAAACTGAAAGCTTCCGGCGAACTAAGCGAGGAATCAGTAGAGACGAATGGACAATTGCAACGGAATGAGAAAGAACAGAAAGACTCAGAGGATACGAGAGAAACAACAACATCAGAACAAAATGTTGAGGAGGGATCACTTGAGAAGGAAGAGGAACATGTTGATATGCCTCGAAGGCCTTTGAAAAAAGAGGATTTACCCGAATGGGCACGACACAAAATTAGTAAGCTTACTGACATGTGTTATTTCCCTAGTTGATTTTACTACCAATTTCTGCGTGCAATGCCATACTTACGGCTTATTTTCGTCAGCCCTTTGCTCTCTTTTCACTCTTCTCCTCTGTTTCCACTCGACCATCCTTCAGACTCCTTTCAATACCCTTGCTAGTGGCAGAAAAATCTGACAGAACTCGCTCTTTGTTGTATAGTCCTGTTCTCAGTTTTCTGTCTCCACCTGCCTCTCCCAAGTCTATCCTCCACCTTCTTTTCATAACCCATGCGGATCAATGTCAGTATCTTAGCAACTGCGCACCTACCCCTCCCCTAACCCGACGAGGGAGGGGGTAGGTGCGCAGTTTCTCAGTCGCCGATATTGATTCACACATGCTAGTTACATTATTCCTTCTCCTCTCAACAGAGCAATGGGACCAACCTCGATCGTCACCACGTACAGACCCGCGATTAGAAAGAGACCAGGAATTTGCACCACCTTCCTTTTACTACGAAGAAACTAACACCACCCAGAGCAGTAAAAACACTCGGAAAGAATTGAAAAAACTAATTAATCAGCAGAAAGAAATCAAGAATGAAAGATATCGGGAGAATGAGACTCGTGAGATCTCTCATGATGAAGAACAAAAAGAATTCAAACCACTAGAACAGCAACAACAATTACAGCGACCAATTCAAGCTCAACCGATTGCTTCATATACCCCTGATATTCCCCGTCTTCCCCCTCCTCCACAAGAATTTGTTCATCCGCCGTGGTCTGGGTATCCGTGGCGTCCCCCTCCTAACATCCCACCACCGCCACTGCCACTGGTAAATCAGATACCATGGCAACCAAATTTTCCTTATAACGTTCCACCGCCTCCAATTCCTTGGCAACCCAATGTTACTCCATGGCAACCCTATCAGGCGCCGTCCACATTGGGAGCTAGCCCCGTCTCCAGCACGCACTTGACTCAGGGTTCAAATCCATCGAATCCTTCAAGGGCTAACATGTCCCTGTCTGCGAAAGACACATCGGACGAGAAAACAACGATGGCGGCGGAGAATACTGAGACTATGAATGATCCTAATCAGGTCCAGCGTAGAGACAGAACAATTCCGTCAACAGAGGAACTTGCTGGCTTTGTAGCTCGCTGTCGATCAAGTACTTGAAATAAATGAAATTACCTTTGAAAGATCTAAGCTTCAAATGTTTATCTTCACTCACTGTTTTAAACAATGCAGTAGATTTTTTTTAATGAAAATTAAACATATTTGGCGCTATGTAAGGTTATTTTGTTTGTTGTGCCTTATTGCTGGGTCGTAGACAATATTTTTTTTTCAAGAGAGATGAAATGGTAGTATTATTATGGTGTTATCAGCCTAACACCACAGTCCACATCTAAACTTAGAAACCTATTTTGACTTGCGCATACTTTCCAATGAGACCAAAATGGTCCAAATTTTCCAATATTTCCTTCGAGCAAGTGAGAATGTTTTCTTCAGAATGCCTTAAGCTGAGGTCCTTGGGAGCATATCCTTTAAAATAATGATTACAGGTCTAACTTCAATATTTTTTTGACAATCTCTTTCAAATTTGAGAATACCTCGAAATCAAGAGAATCAAGGAAGGAAAGAAATACAATTTCTAACATGGTGAAATCATTGGCTTTTAATAACAAGTTAGCAATCTAAATCCTATCAGTCTGCGTTGGACGATTTAACCTGGATTTAGCGAATGTTTGCAATTCGAAACTAACTCAGTCAATAATGAATACAATTGCATACACAGAAATGAATAGATTTATTCACTGTATAACTTCTTGGATGTCTCTCTGATTGAGGTGGATCTCAGTTGTTTTCAGCAGTGTTCGTTTGATGAAATAATTCTACCGTAAATACTTTAAGCTGTTTCATCAGTGTTAGAGAAATACCTCGTCATCACTGTCCTTGTTATATGATCCATCTGACCTATCAAGTTACCATAGCAACGGTTTAACCGATTGTATTATATTCAAGTTCTGGGGGTAGTTCCGTAGGCAACTACAAACATTTTTCAGAAGTTAATAAATAGATGAATATCTCTTCAAATAATGCCCTTTCCTTCTTCCCTGTTAAATGTAATCCTATGGAAAAAACATTAGGGTAAATATGAAACCCTCGGAACTTGCTGTGATTAATTCAAGCAGGGAGCAAAGGGCGAGATGATTAATTATTCATTCATGTTTGTCTCACACCTTGGGTCAGTGTGACATTACAGCTAGCATTTTGCTTCTTCAAATCAAGCCTTGACATATTCTGCCGGTTTCTGCACTCGTAGCTGCTTCAAAGATTACTTTTAAGACGACTGTCAGTTCTGGTTCAGCAACCAAAGATGATGGTGTACTTTTGCGGAATGCTGGTGACGTTACAAGAGGTGAGAGAGAAATTCGTTTTTATAGTGCTCTCTTCTTCGAAGATCTCGTCTAAACACATCTCTCTAATGAATCATTTGCAGAATTTTCATAGGTTATTTGCTTAAGTCGGCGTTGCGTTTCATTATTGTACTTCTACTTTCTTACAAACTTCTCTGAGATGTTGATTGGATCAAATCTTTTGAAAATTACCAGAGAAAAGTTCTTCATTAAAATTTTATCTCGTCCTAAATGTTGTATTTGTCCATTCGTTCACAGTTAAGCAATACATGTACCTTGTGCCTTCGAGCTCTGAGCTTCTCGAGTTACCTTACAAGTAAGTATCTAGACTACTCGAGTTTTTTTTTCACAGATTTATTGTTAAGACCTCCAATTTGGTGCTCTTAGTTTCAAAGTGTAATACAGCTTAAAATGTTATATAACGACATGTAACAACAAAAACTACAAATGAATGTCCTATTCTCTATTCTCTATGTTTTTATTTTTGGTTCGTGTCTTTTTTTCTCTTGGACTACGGTTTTTTGATGATGGAAGAGGCAGGACTCCCATTAAATACGAACTTTTTGATGAGAGTAAGTCAAGTATGGACTTGATATATACACTCAAATGCAAAAAATGTTGATACCTAAAAGAGTTTCTCGATGGCGTTAACCAATAGGAGTAAAACGGCCAGTAAATTGACAAATTTAAACCAATAGTCGTAATAAAGGTTAACCGTTCTAACAACAATGGAATGAATGGACCGATAGTTGTCGAATAGCCAACATTTTAACCGTTAGCCGTAAAAGCCATCACCTCGTTAAGACCCTCCTAAAAAATATGATCTAAGAATGATGAGACCCAACGGCTTTATGAGAAATGTTTGTTCAGATACATGATTAGTGATTCAATTTTCTCACTATTCCTGAAAACCTTTGTTAAGATTATCCTTTTCTTCCAGGTAAGCGTGGGTATCTCACATAAATTACCTCGTGCTAATGGTGGTTATCAGGTATATGTGTGCCCAGAGAACCTCAGGGTCTCATCTTTCATTGTAAACGTGTCAACGTTTATGCAGTCGAGTGTATATTTTGCAGCTGAAACGATTGAGGGACGGAGAGCGCGAGCATGCTACATTGAATTCGTGGTAAAATGGGTCGCGAAATTCGAGAAAAGCGAAAAGCCAACCCTTGTACTAACCATGTGAAAAACTAAGGAAAAAAAGGGGAAAAAGATGGAGATGGGTATTTAAATTCACGAATGATGCATCAAAATATAACGATAAATGCCTTCTAAAGAAAGAAAGTTAAGCGGGAGAATTCTGCCCCTTTTATAAGAGTCCTTTCCCTAGAGGCCATTTTTAGCACGGACTGTTATTGTATGGTGCGCGACATTTTACTTAAGAAATGTATCCATTAAATTTGCAGAGACGTGAGAAGGAAATGGAAACCGACGTTGAAAAGAAGATTGGAGAGCCTGAATGTGGAATGTAAAGGAAGAAGTTAATCGTAAGTTCTTCATTGAGTTGTTTTACTGGTAGTTCAAAGCAGTTCGCGACAATTAAACATTGAGAACGGCGCCAAAATACTTCCTGCATTCTGCCATTGTTTGAACTATTCCAAACTATTACGTCGATATATCTTTGTTACAGACGTTTTTTTTGTTTTCTTGCTCCTTACTTGCTGTTGCTAAACTTTTGGACCCAGTTGCTCTCAAATTTATTTTGCTGATAAGAGACTGGACTCACTAGAAACTTTAAATGTAAAATCAAAATTAGTGAATAGTGATGAGTATTATTTTCGTCTTGATTATTTGCAGTCATTTGCAAAGTTTACCAGACTGCTATTCTTAAATTCGGAAAGTAACTTTCACGTCTGAATATTATTTTTGTTTTAGAATCTGAAATACTTGTATAATTATTGAGTAGTTGGAACTAAAAATGTCTCAGGAACCATGTTAACACAAGAGATGAGTTATTAAATTTTGAGAGTAGTTTTAATTTAGTTAAAAATTGAAGAGCCCCTTGACACCGTCTCAGCATAAAAATGTAGTTATTAAATTTTGATAGTAGTTTTAATTTAGTTAAAAATTGAAGAGCTCCTCGACACCGTCTCAGCCTAAAAATGTACTTTTTAAGAAAAGAACATGGATTTTTTGAGAGATTTTAGTGCGATTGTCTGGGCGAGGGCAGTTCGGAAAAAAAGATCTGTTGTCAGTAAAAATGACTGACGTTAAGAGAACTTGAGCGAAAGTCTTCATTTGTCTGAGTTGAGAAGCTACTTTTAATCGATTTTTGTTAGTCTGGTTAGTTTTTGTTGCGGATCTCTAAAGAGACCAACACGAACACGTTAGAAAACACGGACCTTTTCAAACAGATAACTTCTCCAATAAAAAATAACGACTACCACGATCCTAACTAGACCAGTAGTGCAGGTTTGCAACATACCAGGCAGCTAATCTTACAACAAAAAAATGAATAGAGAGAGAAATACTTGACGGTGTTTTCTTTGTAACTTTTCCTATTTGCTTGTTTGATGGTTTATTTGGCTTGTCATGTCAATAATCAACGTTTTCATTGGATTTACAGAGTAGAGAGACGGAAATGAAAAATGTTATTGGAAAAGAGGATTGGTAACTGGAAATAGAAAAAGAACGAAGTTAAGCGAAGAACTCAGCTAAACGTAAGTTGTTCAATTTTTAGTTTAGTTGGTGGATCAACTCTATCCATTAGAATGTAATGCACCGATCAATTCGAAGCTTCAACATCTCACCCCCGGGAAATACACGGGCGCTTGTCGTCTGTGTCCGCGGAAGGGTAATTGGACCTTGCCCGTGCTTTATCTTTTAATATGGAGGTGTTTAAAGGTAAGGAGTTCGCTTTCATGAGAGAATGGCCCGGGAGAAAAAGTTCTTTAAGGTCTATACTATAATGCATGGCAAATGACTAGACAGTCACGGTCCCTAATTTTGACTTTTACGAAAAAAGTGACCATCAAGTCTGGCTCTTGGGTGGGGCAATTGAAAAGAATTTTGGCCCCCAGGGGGACTGGAATTGCCCGGGAGGGATGTTGAAGCTTCGAATTGATCGACGCATAAATCAAGGCAATCCATTACAATGAAACTGGAAGAACGGGGCCAAAAATTTCAACGAATGCCACCATGAGTCACGAAAACCACTATAAAATTATGAAGTTTCTGTGAAGACATCTTCAACGTGTTTTGTTTACCTTATTGCCTTTTTTTCTTAGCTCCAGGAATATTCCAGATAGTTTGAAAAGCTTAAAGACTGAAAGATCAAAACGAATGTAAATTACGATTTTCTTACGGTAGAAATCTTTTCAAGCAAATAACCTTCACTGCCGAATGAATTAAAAAATGCTTTGGAAAATGACTGGAAAATTTCGTGAAACTATATTAACAGGTTTTGAGTTCAAAAGGCATTTCTCGAATAAGCAGGAAATAATATTTATATTAAAAACGAAAGTTTTGGCTCAAAATTGCTCAGATGTAACTCAAAGATGTGGTTAAACCAAATTCGAACGTATTTTTTATCTGAAAGAAGCTCATACACGTAGCAATTTGCTACATTTCTTGGATATTTTCAAATAATCAAACATTGAAGACAACGTGACTGAGTTTGAAGTCGGATGAATTACTTTTAAACCTTGATAAGAATTGTACGAGATCCTGCAATATGAGTGTTGATGCAGGTATCTGTGTAAAAGGAAAACAATTTAACTGCAAATGAATGTTTGATATTCGTTATAACTTTCCAAGGAACATTGAAGATATCTTAGAGACGAAAGAGTTATTGTCGAACCGTAAATACATTTTGAAGGTTATTTGGAAAAATTGGAATTCATTTAAATTTTCAGTTTTACCATGAAGCCTATTGTTTTCCAAGTGATGGATGAATTGCCAAAAAGCAAAAGTTGTTAAAAAGTTGAAAGCCCGGAATATTAAATGTGAATGATTTTAGCGAGGAAAAGGAATCTGTTGCATAGCTTGGGATTTTTCAGTATTTCTTAGAGAAAAAAAAGGAATTATTTCTCTTTTTTGTCTACTTATAGTGAAAAGGAAGAAAACTTTCGTTAGACATACAAATACCGTAAACTGCCGCTGGTATGGCCCCTCTGATTATAAGCCCATCTGCGCTTTTCTCGTCTCTTTTGAGAGATGGGAACTTTGTGCTACTTCAAACAGAAATTTAAAAAATTATTGTGGAACAATAAGTTTCTACTTCTTTTTTTACTTATCAAGTCTTAATGTAAACGAAACTTTAATTCTGTTCAAATTTACTAATTCGAAATAAGTTCGATTTATGCTGACGTTTTTAAGCTCGATTAAAAACCAGTAAAGGAAAAACGTATCTGATCAGCATTTCTGTAGCTCGTTTCGAAGCGCTTATGATATTCCGGTTATGAGCTCCCTCGGATATAAGCCCTCCTAAAACCCCTACGAAGTTGCATCAGCCCTGGCCCTGTAAACGACAGTGTACGGTATGTTCCATAATTCTTCCGACTGAGCATCCCTCAAGGGTTGCTGCTTTTTTGTAAAAGGTCTTTTATCAAAGATGACAGTATGTCTTTCATGGAAGTACATGTCAGCAAAAACAGAAAGTGATAATGACTGATGTTTCATCTTGTGTAAGGTAAAGAAATTATATTTTCTTTTACTTTGGAACTTGTCAGGTAAAAAAGTGATTTTTTATAAGAGAAACATTTTCCCGAGAAAGGTGGATATGTTCTTTAACAATACTTAACAAAAACCCCAGGCGTTTGTATCATAAATGCGATTTCTCAACTTTGCTATAAGAACTCACTAAGGTTTTGATTAAAATGGTACATTTCGAGAGAAAAAGGAGCAATTTTAAGTCACGAACGTTTCTGATATAATTCCATAGTCTTTTCAACCAAACACTTGTATAGCTAAAGGCATCTACTTTTCTTATCTGTGAAGAGTTGCTCGAGTTGAATGAGAAAAAGGGACAATTGTAACCCAAAGGTGTTGCTGAAAAACTCTCTACAAGTGAGAACTAAGTACAAATCAGAAAAAAAATGGATTATCAACAATACTCTCAATTACTCTCTAACTCGTAATTTACTTTTGAAATTAACATAGTTTTCAGCGATTAATTTTTCATCGTTCATATAAGGATGAGATTTCATTCCAGTTTAGCTTCAATTCCGGCGAAAACCCTCACAGCTAAAGCTTTGAGTGCATATAGTAAGGAACTGTAATTATCTTGATATCTCACTTTTTTTTGTATTATCTGCGAGTAAAACGATTTCTTTTAATTTGTTTTCAATGATACAGAAAAACTTGGAAAGATTACCGTTATCAAGCGTCCCATGTAGGTTGATTTTTTTTCTGACATGCCCTCTTTCTAAAAAGGTTCTGACATATTAGTGACAATTACCAAGGGAAGCATGCTACGAAAAATTAGGATGAAACATGATGTTATTCAGTTTGTCTCAGGAAACACCACGTATAATAATGCCAAAAGTTTTCTCCAGTTTAAAATTTCTTACGGGGCAGATGTAATACAAAATAGCCCATGAATTTTTTAATGGCTGTCCATAAAAAGGTTTTGACAAGAAGGTTTAAATAAAGGTAATTTTTTAATCCACAAAATGGTTACTGCGCACATGTATTTATGAGCTGGGGTTCTTAGCTTTCCGTATTAAGATTGCTTTTTAATCTGATGGGGAACTGCTTAGTTTTAAATGAAGTTGTATCTCAAGAACATCAACAGCTTAACACTTGATCATAGTTTCAAATAACGTTTTTTTCTATTCTATTTCAAAATAATGGTGGTGTTGAAAATTTTGCATCTTTGGCGAAGGGGCAATTAACTAAAGAATCATAATTTGGTAAAGGTTAAGCGAAGGCGTGGCTGTCTGTTTTAAGTTAAGTATTTTCCACGGTGAAAACAACATACTCTAACTAGAATAGCCCTATAATAATATAAGGTGAAACTTTCTATCAGAGTAAAGAACAACAGTCACTCAAAGTGTACGAGAAAATCTGATGTATCTGGTGAAGGATAAGATAAAAATTTAAGAGATGATGAAATCTAAAATTATTCTTTTTCGTAAGGATGACATTTCTTTCTCATGTAGCTACAATTTCAATTTATGTCCAAACAAAAACAACGGAAAACCACGGAGAAAAAGTTGACTGCACGTAGTTAGGAGAAGGAAATGTTTGGATTTCCGATTTTTTTTTGCAAACATCATTACTTTTAGTTTTAAGTACCAACATTTCTCAGAATAACAGGTTTATTATGTTTTTTTAAGTTTACAAAAATATTTTTACGGTGCATATTTTTCAGAGCCACTGGCTTTCCTCAATATTTCGCAAAGTAAATTCCTGCCCAAGTTTGTTCAAACTAGAGCTCATTTCTACATTTAATCATCATTTTATCGTATTTAAAACAAAGATCCTCTCGTTCTCCAGTTATTGTAATGGATTTCTCATTTACGGTAACTCTTTGCCTCCGTGTTCTTGTGCACGACTTCAGCGCACGACATGACGGCCATTTTACTCTCCGTTGTTTAGTTTAAGTTGAAGATTTCCTTAAATCAAAATCTTTTTAATCTGAAGATCTCAGATAATTTTTGGGGGAATTTTTTCTCTCAAGAAAAAAAATTCCTGGAAAAAATTCTTGGTGACCTTAAAATCAACAACAATTCTGCTTCTTTAAAGATTAAAAAGAAAAAGAAAACCGACCAATGGGGCCTGAGCCCCTCCGATGTACTTTAACAACTTAAATTAAACGACGGCTGGGGGATACAGCCGCCGTTTAATTTGAATTGTTAAATGTGCACAACCGCTAGACCACTGAGGCTTTTTGTAAGAGAACATGGCAAAATTACACTAGAAGTCGGTTCGCTCCCATTGTTACTAGAAACAATAGGTTCACCCAGTACATGTCTCAACCTCGTGGGAATGTTTAATAAGCACTTGATTGGAATTCCACCTCTGTACAAAATATTTTGAATTGTTTTTCTTAATTGACTTGCTCTCCTCTAAATAAATGTACTTTGACGTAAAGGTAAGCTTTTCCTTCTCATATATTTCTTGCCACTCAAGGTCAAAACTCAGACTAAGCAATTATTCTTTTGAGATTCATCAAGGTTATACAAGGGCCGAGAAAAGTGAGCAAACTTGAATTGACATAAAACATCAATTTCGCGTTTGTAACAGAAAAAAAGTATTATGTTTTAACAAGTAACATCTGTAGATTAAAATCTGTATGCAATTATTGTGGTGATCTTTCAAAAATAAAACATCTGTTTTCTATCTCTTTAAGGTTTGAACCCTAACAAGGAAGAAGTTCAAGATATTTTGGAATATAAATGAAAATATATGAATAAACTTTTGAGTCGAAACCGACTTATATCGTATTGCTTTTGGTATTTATTATTTCTTCTTCTCTCTGACACTGCAACTACACTACAAATCCCTTTTCTCTAATTAAATTAGATAGAATGATAGGACACTTTGACAGATTATAGAAGGACTTTTACTTTAAGCTCTACATTTGACAGACTTTTCAGTTGCACTATTACTGCTAGACTTGAAAGACTTTTACAACGAATTTAATTTGCACTACTATTACTAGACTTTGACTGATTTCAACGACTTATTCAATTGCACTACTACTGATAGATTTTGAAACGACTTTTTATTGGCACTACTATTGTTAGACTTTGACAGATATTAAAACGACTTTTTATTTGTACTACTATCGCTACTTTGACAGATTTTAAAACGACTCTTTCAATTGCACTACTACAGCTAGACTTTGACAGATCTTGAAACGACTTTTCAATGATTGGACTACTATTGTTAGACTCTGATTGATTTTAAAACGACTTTCTATTTGCACTACTATTAGTAGACTTCGACAGATTTTGAAACGACTTTCTATTTGCACTACTAATACTTGACTTTGAGAGATTTAGCGACGACTTTTTCAATTGCACTACTATTGCTAGACTAACAGATTATAAAACGACTTTTTCAATTGCACTACTACTGAGAGACCTTGACAGATTTAGAAACGACTTTTCCAATTGCACTTCTGTTGTAGACTCTGACTGATTTTAAATCGACTATTCCAATTGCACTACTTAACCTTGACTTTGACACGACTTTCTACTTGCACTTCTATTGCCAGACTTTGATAGGTTTTGAAACGAATTTTCCATGATTGCACTGCTATTGCTAAACTCTGACTGATTTTAAAACGACTTTCTATTTGCACTACCATTACTAGACTTTGAAACGACCTTTTCAATTGCACTACTATTGCTAGACTTTGACAGTTTTAAAGATGACTTTCTATTTGCACTACTAGTTCTTGACTTTGACAGATTTTGTAACGACTTTTCCATGATTGCACTATCATTGCTTAACTCTGACTGACTTTAAAACGACGTTCTATTTGCACTACTATTACTAGACTTTGAAACGACTTTCTATTTGCACTACTAATACTTAACTTTGACAGATTTTGAAACGACTTTTCAGTTTCTAGACTTTGACAGTTTTAAAAACGACTTTCTATTTGCACTACTAGTTCTTGACTTTGACAGATTTTGAAACGACTTTTCAATAGCTAGACTTTGACAGTTTTAAAAACGACTTTCTATTTGCATTACTAGTGCTTAACTTTGACAGATTTTGAAACGACTTTTTCAATTGCACTACTATTGCTAGATTTTGACAGTTTTAAAAATGTTTTTTTCTTGCACTACTAGTTCTTGACTTTGACAGATTTTGAAACGACTTTTCCATGATTGTACTTCTATTGCTAAACTCTGACTGACTTTAAAACGACTTACTATTTGCACTACTATTACTAGACTTTGACAGATTTTGAAACGACTTTGTATTTGCACTTCTGGTACTTGACTTTGACAGATTTTGAAACGACTTCTTTTTGCACCTCTAGTACTTAACTTTGACAAATTTAGAGACGACTTTTTTAATTGCACTACTATTACTAGACTTTGACAGTTTTAAAAACGATTTTCTATTTGCGCTACTAGTTCTTTACTTTGACAGATTTTGAAACGACTTTTCCATGATTGCACTTCTATTGCTAAACTCTGACTGATTTTGAAACGACTTTCTATTTGCACAACTACTATTTGACTTTGACAGATTTTGAAACGATTTTTTTAATTGCACTACTATTGCTAGACTTTGACAGTTTTAAAACGACTTTCTTTTTTGCACCATTAGTTCTTGACTGAGAGATTTTGAAACGACTTTTCAATTGCTCTACTATTGCTAGTCTTTGACAGTTTTAAAAACGACTTTCTACTTGCACTTCTAGTTCTTGACTTTGACAGATTTTGAAACGACTTTTCCATGATTGCACTACTATCACTAAACTGACTGATTTTGAAACGACTTTTTATTTGCACTACTAGTAATTAACTTCCACAGATTTAGAAACGATTTCTTCAATTGCACTACTATTGCTAGACTTTAACCGATTTTAAAACGACTTTCTATTTACAATATTATTACTAGACTTCAACAGATTTTAAATCGACTTTCTGTTTGCACAACTAGTACTTAACTTTGACAGATTTAGAAACTACTTTCTCTTTGCACTCCTAATTCTGGACTTTGACAGATTTAGAGACAACTTTTACAATTGCACTACTATTACTAGACTTTTACAGATTTAAAAACGACTTTCTATTTGCACTACTAGTACTAGAATTGAAACGACTTTCTATTTGCGCCACTAATTCTTGACTTTGACAGATTTAGAAACGACTTCCTCACTTGCGCTACTATCGCTAGACTTTAACCGATTTTAAAACGACTTTCTATTTACAATATTATTACTAGACTTCAACAGATTTTAAATCGACTTTCTGTTTGCACAACCAGTACTTAACTTTGACAGATTTAGAAACTACTTTCTATTTGCACTCCTAATTCTGGACTTTGACAGATTTAGAGACAACTTTTACAATTGCACTACTATTACTAGACTTTTACAGATTTAAAAACGACTTTCTATTTGCACTACTAGTACTAGAATTGAAACGACTTTCTATTTGCGCCACTAATTCTTGACTTTGACAGATTTAGAAACGACTTCCTCACTTGCGCTACTATCGCTGGACTGAGATTTTCACACGACTCATTTTTATTTGCATTACTTCTAATAGACTTTGACAGATTTAAAAACGACGTTTTATTCGCACTACTATTGCTAGACTTTGATAGATTTCGAAACGTTTTTTTTATTTGTACTTCTATTGTTAGACTTTTGACAGATTATAAAACGACTTTTTCTTTTGCACTACTACTAATACACTTTGACAGATTCTCTGAATAATAATTTTATTTGACTCTCACCTACTTTTTATTTGCACTGCTAAACTTGATAGATCTGTGTAGGCAGGCTAATTATTTAATAGATTTTCTCACTGGTCACTAGCATTACATTTCACATATTTTTAAAACGACTTGTTACTTGGACCCTCCATTTGCAATAAATAAAACTAGGCTGATCATTGAACGACTTGAAACTCGCAATTACTTCTACATTTTGACAGATTCAAATTTTTTTCACTTGCATTACTAGATTTTGACAGATTTGTGAACGACTTTTTACCAGCACTACTGCTAGACTTTCACCGATTTTAAAACAACTCTCCACTTGCACCACAGTTTGACATATTTTTGTACGACTTTAAACGCACATTGAAAGCCGGATTCTTACAAAAAAAAAGTTTTATCTGCACTTCTTCTACATTCATGTATTGAAATGACTTTTCACTTGCACAATCACTACTATAAGATTTTCAGAGGGTTTCGAACGGTTCTTCAATTGCACTTTTGGATTAAATTTTTTGAACGACTTCAAACGAAGCAAATTTCATCAGACGTTTTGCTTTCTCTTCTTAAGTCACAGAAAAAAATGTTATTTACTTACACACTCACAGTTTTATATCGACACAATTTTTATCACTCTTTATCAAGTAAAGTAACACTTGAAATAAATTTTAACATCTACTTTCGCTGCTAAAATAGGACCTAAAAACAGTTTCTTGCTTTACTCGAAAATACTTTTTATTGCTTTAAATATAGACTGGAACTTTCATATATTTCTTTCTTCCATTATGAAATTCAAGCAACCTGCAAAAAAGAAAAAAAGAATGCAAGGTAAACACGATAGCTACGAGTCTCAGGAGGATGATAGCAGTTAGAATCAAACACAAATCAAAACCTATTGTTTCTGTAAACAATGGGACCCAATCTACTTCTAGTGTAATTTTGCTGGACTTTCTTACCAAAAGCCTCCGTGGTCTGGCGGTAGTGCACGTTTAACAACTCAAATTAAACGACGGCCGTATCCCCGCCGTCGTTTAATTTAAGTTGCTAAAGCATCTCCAAGGGGCCCAAGGCCCCGTTGGTCGATTTTCTTTTTCCTTTTAATCTTTAAAGGAGCAGAAATTAATTCGATTTTAAGAGCTCCGAGAATTTTTATTCTGAATTTTTTCTTTCGGAAAAATTCTCGATGCTCTTAAAATTAACTACATTTCTGCTCCTTTTAAGATTAACGCTACTCGAAATTACAAATTTACAACTTAAATTTAAACTACGGTGGGAGGATATGGTCGTCGAACGAGCCAAGCAATGTGCATTACCTCAAGAACAGAAACGCTAATAAAAAAGGAAAAGTAATCATCATAAAAGAAGAATATCTTAGGGAAAAAATTTTAAATGTAAAAATAAAAACATGAGAGTTGCAGAGAATTTCCTCTTTGCTGTAAGAGTTAAAGTGCATCCTTAAGAAAATGAATACTGTCAATATTTATTTAAAGTGTAACCTTTTTTTAAATTGAACACTTCCAATAACTTCTAGAAGTTTGTTTTAAAGGTACTAAGAAAGTTTCATATTTTTATTTAGGTCTTAAATTATTCACTGACAAAACTTTTTACTCTGTCCAACAAACATTTTTCGATTTAAAAAAATTCTTATTTTTGGTTAAATTTTTCTGTCTCCTGTGTAAAAATTATCAAGTAGCAAAAGAAAGGTCACTATTTGCAATCCGTACAATTTGAAAAGAAAATTTTATCTTTTCGCTTTTTAAAGACAGATAGGCTGATAAACAGCTGGAGCACAGAGGGAACACATCCAAATCTCTCCTCTAAAACTTCAATATAAAAGGCTAAAAACGATACAGGATGACGCACAAAAACAAAATGAAAAGGAAAACTGCTTTTGTTCTTTAAAAACCAACAAATTTCTATCGTTAATGCATTTTTTTAATTTTTCGCCTTGGGTCTCCTTTTGTTGAAAAAAAAGTCATATTCAATTTGAGAAGTATCTTTATTTAAAAACCTGTTGCTCTCTTAATGAAATAAAAAACATACTAAAGAAAGCTTCCTGATCTAGAAATTCATTTTTCAACACATTGCACATGGCTACATGAATTAGGAGAGGAGAACCTTGACTTTGCGGCAAAATTTTATACATGACATCCGCTCTTTTTGTCGATGAAAAGCTTAAGGACAAGAAACATTTTCTGTAGAACAAGGTCATTTTTTAATTTTGCATCTATGGGTCACAGTCTCGCTCATCTACTTTTTTGTTAGTCTATTTTTATGTAGCAGACTTGCAAAGGCAAAGTTTGATAATATTATGGCTATTTTTGAATTTATGGTGTTTTAACAAAATTGACTTTTGAGGAACCTTTAAAATGGGGAACGTGCCTGATTTTGTTACAGATAAATCGTGGGAGAAATAAAACATTTAAAAAAAGTCCTTCGCTTTGTTGATTTCCCATAATATCTTCTGTTCGTTTAAAAAGCTATTCGATGACGGATATATCATTTGAATCACAAGCCACTTAAGGATGAAAATTATTGTGTATATCTGTAAATGCACAAGTTACCTCTATCAATGAAAAGTTTTACTTGCCCATCATAGTTTGTCTGTCTCTTATCTCTTAAATCGTGTATTTCACTTTAAAAGACTTTGCTACGATTTTTTCAGCAACAGTTTTGAGCTACACCTGGTTAAACATTCAAGATTAAAGATGACAAGTACCGTCTATGTTTAGAAATTCCGTTTTTTGGTGAAATCCTCTTTCCCTCAGAAAAGGTTTTTCTCTTGCAAAAAGGGCCAAAGCTCTGCTAAGCAATAAAGCAAGTCCATTAAGCTTAACTAATAAATTCTCTTTTCTTGAATTCGAAAGATGTTAACCTTGATTTTGCTGCTCGTGTTGAAACATTAAATTAATGATTTACATGCATAAAGTATAATCCGAAAAAAAAACATTTTGTTGTGTCCCTGCTGAAAATTCCTTCTGAAAATCTAGAAACCATATCCCTGATAACACCACACGACATTCACAGAAAACCTTTTTTCAAATTGTACTCATTTAAAATAGTTCCTAACACTATAATTGCCCTATCTTAACTGCTGTAGCATGCTTGCAGAGATGAGTGAGGCTCATACTGTGGGTCTTTCCTAATGGTAGCTGGTAAGCTTGTGCCTTTCAAGGATGTTTGAGATTTGTGGGAGCGCATCGCTAATTTCCATAAAGTTGCAATTTTTAGCTCTAGTCTGCTCGATTGAAAAGAAAATTCGATTTTTCAGTTGGGAAGTGTTGCAAGTGTTTTGATTGCTCGTATTGAGATAAGGGGCTAGGTTCCACTAGAATTTAACAGCAAAAACTTTTTTCCTACTTTTGAAAAGTATCAGGCCAAACCAAGTAGCATCTTTTATGCCCTTAGGAATTGAAATTGAAGTTTATCTCTTCCGCGGTTAAATCGAAAAAAAGGCAAGGTAGCCATTTTGAAATTTGGCATCCCTGCTATAGGCAGACGAATCAGAGCACGAGAATCTCTATAGCCACTTGAGAAATTATACTAATGAGTATCTTGACTCCCTCTCTAAATTGTTTTTGCAATGGATTGCTTTGAATTACTTGCATTACATGCATTATCTGTTGCATGCTCTGTGGCATTCCTCGGTGAAGCTCCTTATGACTTCTTTTATTTTTACTTTACATTAATGAATTACCAAATTACTTAATTTCACACTTTTTGCAGATGATACCAATTTTTTTGTATGCATTAGGGACCTCAAAACGCTACAGCGGTTAATGGACTTTAAATCTGACAAAGTGAAAATATAGTGTGATATGGACACTTTTTCGAGTGTGTCCTTGAACACGGTACTTGTACCAAAAGCTGTTCAAACTTTTCCCCCTTTTTGCGACCATTTTCCCGACGACAGGTTACTATAGCATCACCCTTAACTTTATGTGCTAGTTACTCATAAACGAGTGCAGTGGCCCCCATTACTCTTCACTGAATTGCATTCACCCAATCATCTTTCTACAAAGGTCTACGGTCTTCTGCATATAGGGGAGCAGGGATGGCACAGTAATGAGAGCGCTTGCCTCCCACCACTGTGGCCCCAGGTTCAATTCCTGGACCTGACGTCACATGTGGGTTGAGTTACGTGTTGGTTCTCGACCTTACTCCGAGGTTTTCTCCGAGTCCGCCGGTTTTGCCTCCCCCACAAAAAAACCAACTTCCAAATTCCAAATTGATCTGGAAAGAGTGGACAGAGAAGAGCCATTGCGTGCAATGTCCACTGCTAAATCCTATTATTGTTATTATTAATATTATTATAATTATCATTATTATTTTTAGTATTAGTACTATCATTATAAGCATTATTGTTACTATTAATATTATTATTAATATTATAACTATCATCATAAGCATTATTGTTATTATTAATATTATTATCATTATTATTTTAATATTATTACTATCATTATAAGCATTATTATTATCATTACTTACGGTTAAGAGCAACCTTATGTAACGAAAAACGTTAAGCAGGCTCTACATACTAAAATTAGACAAATAATTAACCTCTTGTAAGGTAAAGAGAATTCATTGTGTAGTCCCTTTAAAAACTTACCCTCAGACCATGAAAACGTGATTTGGCATTCTGCTGAAGGGAATCAATCACAGGCACAAGAACATGTTTGTTACCATCTGGCTATGGGGAATCCTGAAAAATAATATTTCATTATAACTTGAGCATTACTACAAAAAAGGAAAATAAGTGAAACAAGGGTCATCCTGCAGATGCAGAACCTCCAAATACAGTTTACAACTTATGATTAATACTTAAGCAGTCAGTTTATTTATTCACCAGTTAACCAATCAGTCAGTTAGCAAGTTAATACATAATTCATTCCACAAGACAGTTCACCACTCAGGCATGTGGTCCCTCATTAGTCATTTACTCATTTTGTCAGCCAGTAAGAACACATGTATGAGTGAGTCACAAAGTCAATACATCATGAAGATTGGCTTTCAATCAATTGTCAACACACTGGTTGTCAGTCCATCACTTGATTAGGCCATCAATCTATCAGTTTTGTCAGTCAATTGGTCACTGAGCGATTGGTCAGTCAGCAACTCAGTCAGTTGATCTGTCTGTCTGTATACATACCAGACTGTTAGTGAGTTTGTCAGATATTAAGTAAGCCAGTCATTTAATCAGTTCATCAGTTGGTTTATCAATATCTATCCCTTAGTTATTGGCTAAATCAGTGAATCAATCAGTCTGATTCAGTCAGTCAGACAGTAAATCAGTCACACAAACACACCATCAATCAGTAAGTCAGTCACTCTGTCAGTCAGTTCACCAAGTCAAAAATTAGTCACTCAGTCATTTCCTCAGCTCAAGGTAACCTGAGGAAATGCTACAGAGTAACCATGCAACAGAGTGGCATTCCATCCAACTCCTTGTTGCATCAAGGCATGAAGCAACAGTAAGCTTGGCCTTGACTTGATGTAGTTTCCTTGACTGCAGGATGTACCTTAACTTAAACATTTTGTACACCACTCAGTCCAGAAGTGAGTGACACAATCAGAGCATCACTCAGTCCTTCCATCAATCACTCAGCCAGCCCGTCAGTGCACTAGTTGTTTATTGATCAAAAAGTATCTTACTTGGTCAGGCAATCACTCAGTTAGTCAGTCAGTCAATGGGTCACTCAATAATTTGGTCAGTCTATAAGCATGTTAATTGGTAAGCTAGTCAGTCACTTTGTTAGTCTGTCAGTCTGCCTGTCAGTCAGCCACTCCATTCAAAAGTCAGACAAACAGTCTGTGTATCATTTAGTACAGCCCATAAGTCCATAGGATTAGACATTAAGTCAGTCAGTCAGACAAAAAATATTTTTCAATATGGACCCTCTCTAGTATGGATAACAGACAGTAATTCCTGGCTCCAGAGGCCAAATATGTTTAAAATCTTTTTTTTTTTGGTGAATGTACAGTTTAATACAGTGACTATTATAATAATAGCTTTTTGTATGTGGTTACATGTACATGAACATTGTTTCATTATTTTCCAAAGTTAAGATCTATGACAGAATACAGACACTGGACTGAGTGAGGTGATGATGGTGTCACACCTACTAGTGACTATGCTAGTTTACACCATACTTTTTTGGTTGACATAAAATGATTTTCATCTTCAGAAATTCAGGGTATCTTTTCTCACATAAGGTTCCTGTGGGAGATTTACAGCCAGCCAATTATTGCTTAGTACATGTGGGTCTTAAATGTGGCAACAAACTATATTTGCTGATAAAAATTTCAGTGGAATAATTTTACACAGTAATTTATGACATGTTATGGCTTTGAGAGAAATATGGAAAACAAGCAAGTGTTGGTCATGACCTTCATTAATTTAGTGGCACTTTGTTCCTGACTGCACCCAAACAAGCTTTTGTTGCATGTGTCTGACCTTTTGCTCCAATAACTGAACCCAAATCAAAGAAGGGTCCTCCTGGTGAGCTGTAATTAAGTCTACTCATTGTTGCATCCCATTTCCCTGTCGTTAAAATTCAGCTTCACAGTGGATAATAGCAAGAGGTGGATATCCACTTCTGGCTGAATTCTTTGGTGAGTGCATCTCTTGAAATATTTGCAAGAATTTTATCACACCCCAACAGCCTATCTTCACATTGCCTTCAGCAAGGACTTCTACAATTTTGGTGGGGCCTTTTTCCATTTGAGCGAGGCCTGAGAGAATCCTACTTTTTTGCTCATATGTAGGACAACCAATGATGTTTAAACAGCTGAATGATTGAACATGGCTGTGTGTAATAATGAGCAAGAAAGAAAACTTTGTATTTTATATTTTTGTAAGGGTTAGTGTGCCCCAGAAAATGTGTTGCAAAGTGGAACAAAGTAAACTTGCATTACAAAAAAGTAAATCTAGCCAATTAAAGGGCAGAGATTTAATCCACTAACTAGACTATTCAAATTAGAAAACAAAGGCAGTTTACTTGTCCTAACTGAAAATTAGATCAGGCAATCAAAATAAAGCCAGAGAAAACTTCATAATAGCTGGAGTGAATTCTATGATTTTTATAGCATAAAGAACACCTTGACCAATATAATTCCAAATTTGTACAGCGGAAACCACGCAAACCACTGGCATCATTTTCAAATCTCTCACATAAAACAGTATTTAGTACCTTTCAAAATTCTGAATGGAGGATAAAAAAATCGATTGCAACAATCTGCTGGCCAATCTAAGATACTTCCGATCTACATGTACACTGCAGTTCAGAAGTTAGGTTCAGAGTACCATTAACCAATATAAATGGCTGGAAGGGAGTTTCGTCCTCAGGCAAGTGGGAATTCGTGGGAAAAAAAGGGGAAAAGAGAAATGCCTCACTGAAACCAAATCAAAATGATGATGATGACACCCGCACATTTTGCAGATAAAGTGTTCTCAGAGGATATGCATGTACTTTAACCAGTTTACCTGTTCAAATCGAAATTTAATATAACAAAGAGCGTGACATCATAGGCGGCCCAAGCTCACGTCTCGAGAAAAAGCCAACGATGAATTCATGAACGCGTCACGCGTTGTGTGACTCGGTGTTAAGTTACGGGAGGAACCGTTGAAAATTTGAACACGTTATAAGGCATAGTATGGGGAACGAAATATGGTCGATTTATAACGATAAATATTTCGAAATCTGAATATTTTACACGTAAAATCAATAAAAACTTACTCATGCCCTGTGTATCCGTCGAAGTTTCTAGCGATTTCTGCTGTTTTAAGCTTGCTTTACCATCACTGTTATCCATGACATGGATAACAGTGATGGTAAAGCAAGCTTAAAACAGCAGAAATCGCTAGAAACTTCGACGGATACACAGGGCATGAGTAAGTTTTTATTGATTTTACGTGTAAAATATTCAGATTTCGAAATATTTATCGTTATAAATCGACCATATTTCGTTCCCCATACTATGCCTTATAACGTGTTCAAATTTTCAACGGTTCCTCCCGTAACTTAACACCGAGTCACACAACGCGTGACGCGTTCATGAATTCATCGTTGGCTTTTTCTCGAGACGTGAGCTTGGGCCGCCTATGGTGACATTGACTTAAAATGGTCGTTAAAGCATTTTTTCAAGGTTCATTCCTTACCTTTTACGGTTGACCTGAACGTCAAAATTGGTCTCCATTGAGTTTTTCAGCCGCTTTGCTGGACTCTTTTTTTCCATTAAAACTCCAAAAAAGAGTCAGATATGCTGAAATGTAATTTATGCTTCAGGCACCGTTTTTTGGATTCTTTGGTGTCAAAGTATGCAGTTATCTCCATCGTTCTTGAGTCTCGATGTTTACGTCGCCATGTTGAATTTACCTCTAGCTTGTTCCCAGTGATTTTCGTCCTACAAAGTAAATTGCGTCGCGTTACACGCAGAATTACGCGGATACACGCGTTTGTGCAAAATGAATGAGCTCAAATTCCGTTTTTCTCGTAGCGAGGAAAATCAAAGGCTCCTTAGGACTACCCCGTGGCATGTCGTTTTTATTCTATAAAATTTAGAGAACTTTAATTCTACTATCTCCATCCAATAGCGCGTGACGTACCCTTACGCAATATAGAAAATTGCCAATGAGAAGTAGCGAGAAAAGAAGATGCCGTAGATCTACCAAAGTTTCCATTAAAAAAGAAATACAGAGCAAGACAGAGACAAGACGAATAAACATCTTTCTTTATCAATTTATTCGAAATTTTCCATCTTGTTTGAAAGTTTGTTCAATGTTCTCGTCCACCCCCGAGAGAGCGAGGTGCCGCTCTAACCTTTGGTCAGTTGTTGTTGAAAAAAAATCCATTCACCATGCTACATTTCACCGTCTAAGACGGTGAAATGTAGCACATTTGCCTTAGGGAACAGGCGACGGAGTTTTTGTATTTTCCAGGCGAGCAGAGGAAAACATAAGACCTGCGGAAGAGGAGGAGCGCGACCAAAATAACCTACACTTGGGAGTGTCTCTTGGGCGTATCTCTCAAATTGGCGCCTGTTCCACAGGATAGTGCCACGTCGACCTCAGGGACCATGTTCAGCATATCGAGACTTATTAGCTAGCAAATCGACCAAAAAGAAGCCTGGACTGTGCTTGTTTCTGTTGTGGAGCAAGCAGGAAGTGGCTAGAGCAATGAAGCAGTGTAGGGGGAAACATGAGACGTAGTCAAGTGTTTTTTATACCTCTTTGTAACTCTAACTGCTTCCTGCTTGCTTTACAACAGAACAGAGCACAGTCCAGGCTGCCTTATTTGCTTTATGACAAATAATACAACAATTTTTTTCACACATTCGTATAATCTTAAAAAAAAAAACCCTATTTTACACGAGAACAGAGATTGCGTGAGCTTGCATCTGTTCTCTCATCTGTACTCATAGACTTGTATGGCGACGGGGAAGGTCACTGTGTTGGCTAAGATAATGTCGGAAGTATTTCATTTCTTCCTTTTACTTATTTTTGCTTTCAGTCGTCAAGGAAGTGTTTTCGTTTCGTCGAACTGCAGATAGTCCTTGTTGCTTTGTCACATTTTTATTTCTTTGGCCAGATACACGGGATCACGTCCCATTCCTGACTTTGCGTTAACAACATTGCGTGTAACAGATTCCATATGACTCGATAGCTAATCTAGCTGTCATCACATAGCTGTAGAGGTGTTCGAAGATATTTAGGTTTTGACTTGAAACAGACATTTCAACAACTATTTTCAAGCGGCGGTTTTGTTTGAATCATTATCTGTTTTGCGATCTTTTCTCTCGTCAATCTTTGCAAACCTAGCACAATATTCGTAGAGTCGTACTATACAAGTATAGATGCGAAACTTACCGTGCCAGTACAGCCTCAGGCTATATCATGCTATATATTTTCAGGCAGCCTCGGAAAAATTTTCAGTTTTTCCGGCGCGTAGGAATTCAAATGGGACTATTGGATATGTAAAACTTCATTTTTCGACTTCCGCAAAAGTAGAGGATGCGATTTCATAGCTTCAAAGGTCTACTAGTTTATTTAGAGTTCCTAATTCCAATGAATAACATTGAATACGTGCGAAACACTTGTAGACGGTCTCAGTGGGTGGATGGCTTTTACGACTAACGGTTACAATTTTGGCCGATTTACGGCTAACTTTTAATATCTTTCCATTGTTGTCACCACAAACCTTTTTTATGGTTAACGGCTAAAACTTGTCAATTTTTACGCCTTAAGGCTGAATGTTTTGGCCATTTTACGGCTAGCAGTTAACCGCACTGAGACCCTATTTTAGAACCATTGTCTAACGATAATGAGTCATTCGGCGTGGGAACGAGAGATCTATTTTAAATTCCACCTTGAAAAATTTCCGCTTTCGAATTTTGAAGTGTAAAATGTACGCTTTATCTGTAAACTCACTCTCTATCGATTTCCAGTTGAGTTTTTGCAAATCGGGGCGGCCTATCGATCAGTTTTTCATTTCAGCTCAAGGGTAGTTCGCTTAACTGACTCGGTGTTCTTAAGAAATTTCGTCGTAGATCATGCATTCGTACTTTAGCAAAGGTCAACAGCGAGCACTTCACACGCTCTTCTTATACTTTAAATATGCAGCTTGCAATTATGTGCTGACCTCTTCTGTCTTCGCCATATCAACCAAAATCAGTGAAGTTTACAATTTCCCGAGCAAATGTGATTGGTTTTCTACTGAATATGTTAATTTAAGTCGCTTAGTGACAGCGCAAAAAGCATAAACTAACTACATATATATGAAATGCATTTATGTTGGCAGTTTGATTTTTTTTTCAGTTCTGCAGTATCATTATGGTACAGCATGATAAAGATCTTGCTTATGACGTCACTCACCATGGTGGTTGTCCTTGAAAATAGGAGTGTATTTCTGAGTTTCGGTTTCCATGGAACTTAATATAGCAGGGAACTCGACCCGTATAAACCCCACACAACGATAAATGAGATTTATCCTCTGAGCAAAATAAATGAAGAGTCCTTATTAACAAAATTCCACTGGAAAACAGAAACTTATAACATAATGTCGAATACAAAGTATATGAAACTGACTTAGTCGAGTATGAAGTTTGCATTTAATGTACGAACCAAATGATACTTGTCAGAGTCAATACTGAAGTTGATAGTTGGAATAAATCCCATCTAAAGAGCTAGGTTTCTCTAAGGATTGTTGTGGAATGAAATATAATGCAGGGGAAGAGCTCGAGGGTACTTGATATTTAGCCGAAGGTTTGAATAGTTATTTTTCATTGAATTTTCGATCGTGCAATATCCTTCCCATTTTTACTAATTTTTTTCGTGCAGTTTGTCTTTTGAGGTGTGGTATTCCTTTCTTGTGCTTTTCTATCAGATCTTTCTCTTTTGTTTTACGCTGGACTCCAATTCACAAGTGTGTTTCCTATAGGATAGTTGATCTTAGCTATTATTCAAGGACCCTTGAGGCCTAGGCTTACTGCCCACAAATGCCTTCACTGGGGGCAGCTGATATTGATACCTACCAGTTGTATCCTTGTTTTAAGTTGACGAAGTTGGTAAAGTTGGTTTATTGATTCAGAGAGGTTCGTGTGTGTTATTCTCTAATGATTTGACTGGATTGAAGATTCTCATAATACGTCCTTTTCGAGTGGAAAGAGAGGTAGTCGTTCCGAATGAGCCCGCTCAGCCTGAGCAAAGCTCGCGCATAGAGTCGCGTTTGAATTCAGTGTTACCTGGTTAAGGAAAGTTTGTTCGTCCAAATGACGCATCATAAATGCAATAGTTAAAAATAGACCGTCAGCACCGCTTCAGAGCAGAGGGCTGACGCTCGAAGCTTCAGCTTTAGGAACTCTTTACTCTGGCCTATTTATATTATCACTACCGTTAGTAAAACCAGAGAACCTTTTGATACCCCCCACCTGCGCAGGATCCGACAGTTTCCTCACAAACTCACATCCTTTGTTCACTTTATAATTAAGTTTTATCAAATCGCGATACAGACAAGCGGAACTGGGCGCAAAGATAAGAAAGAAATATTTTTTTAGCGTATTTCAATGCGAATGAGGAAAAAAAACAAACGAAAAGTTTAAAAATATACTTTTTACAAAAAATATGGAGGAATTTCGCGTCCATTGAATCCTGATTTCTAAACTGGATATTTGCTGAGATGACGTTAGAGAATTTCTTTATTTCTCTTTTGCTCTTTTTTCCATTTCCGAATACGTGTTCGATATGCTTTGATAAACGAATTCAAGAGTAATCTTTCCCGTTGTCTGAAGGAAGTGAGCTAAAACATCGGATAAAAGCTTTTACTCGCTAGTATCGTGTCGCATAAAGTTTGCCAACCTGGTTTTTCAGAATTAACACTTGCGTAAGTTGTGGGTGCAAATGAGCTTCCTTTGAACGGAAAGATACGAGTAAGTACTTCCGTGTTTCTTTTGTCTGCTTTTAGAAATGTTGACAGCTTAATATGTGTTGATATTGCTATTAACTACTTTGATTTGTGCAGGGTTGAACGCACATTTAACTAAACATTTCGGTAAATGGAAAAAATGAAATTGCGCACGCTCGAAGTTAGCTCTCTTGGCATATCGTTTTGTCACGACTCAATCTACTGACATGTGAAAAACATCTTAGCCAACTCCCTGATGAAATGATGAATTTGCTAAACGTTATTTCTACAAAGAATTTTCCAAACCCGTTGAAATGCCGCAAGCAAAGGTCTCACGCACTAATACATATCCACTAAAATTAGCGCTAACATATATATCCACTCTTAACGAGCAAATTTCCTTAGGAATGCTTTATGCAGGTTAATTTTGCTACAGTATCACTGCTCGACATTTCATACTCAACACTCTATCTTGGACCGGGAAAGTTTGTGTTTTGTGTATTTGGTTTCCATGGAGATTGAATTCAGCTGTTTACCTTACGCTATCGACCCCAAGTCGCGTTTCCTCTCCACTCCATCTCTGTTTGTCTACCACAAAAGATTTACAACCGAGCTACCATGATCATTAGGAGGTTTGCCTCAAATTCTGGAATATCTGGGTTTTTTTTTCTAAAACCCTGTATTAAATGGTTTTACTGAATAGATTTATTACTGCGATTGTTTCGTGTAATGTAATTTCTGATACGGTTGTAACTGTGAAGTAATTTGTAGTTTTGAGATGCTCCTAAGTTGACCTTAATCTATATAGAAACAAAAGGTTTCCACTGCTTTCGTTTCTGTTGCTCCGATATTTGTCAAAATCAAGTATACTGCCTTAACTTCGAATTTTTTTTGGTTTCGTGGAAACATACTTCTCAGTGTGATTGAAATCCCCATTACTTTACAAGCTTGTTAGCACGGTTTTTGCCATGTAAGGTGATTCCATATTTTGGTGACATTGAAGTCATTTCCTTGAAACACAATACTGTAGGTTGAATCGACAGGCCAGTTTTCATGTCTTTGGAACCGAAATTTTTTCCCTGTTTCAGTTTATGACGGACTTGAAATAACTTTAGCTCGAAGATTGACGTAACGAAATATTTTCGACTCTCACTGAGACACAAAATTGAAATGAAATGCAGAGAAAAACTACAATGTGATAAACATCGCTTGACGAAAACAAACTCATGTAAAATAAACGATTTAAGAATTTAAGAAAAGGCTCGCAAAAACTCAGATCATGGAGAAATGTTCATAAAAAATTTTATGTCCTCCCAGATTTGAAAAAAAATCAGATATCTCTTCACGGGAAGGCTGAATTAACTCGATGACTTATAGAAATACTACAGTATCAGTGTTGGTGACGTCACTGTATGGTGGTCCGGATGGGACGAGTTATGTTTTTGTTTTTCGGTTTCCATGGAAATTAATCTAATGCTGTGATTCTCACACACCCCTCACTGAAGTTATCCTGTTCCAAATCCGGATGATTCATATGAACATTTTGTTAAATCCACTTTAAAGGTTGAGTATGTCTAGAGATTTCATGGTTATCTTGATTATTTTCGAGAAAAGCATCTGCAAGCCTTTCCTGGTGCTGCGAGAGTTTGCTCCCCCAGAGAGTACGTCTGTTACTTCGCGGACCTCTCTTTGTTTTCGATAATCCACGATAAAGATGTCGACTTTGATCAGAACAATCGCAATATTTGAATTAAATATACTGAAATTAATTACGAGGTTATTTCTATTGAACACTGAGTACCAAAACTGTTCAGCTTTTTCACACCATATCATATCCTTACAGTAATGGATTACTTAAAGCATTGCGGTCACTTGCGACATCATGGTGTAGATGAGTAATTTGGAGGTTCGGGCTCGTCAACGCATTCTTTCGGAATTTAACAGCCAGATCGTATTAATACCTACGTGAAATAACTTTAAGCCCCAAGACTAAACCAGCGTCAAGGTGGTGGTGCACGTGGGGGAAACTTAAATCCAGAGTTTCGCAAACTGTCTCTTTGTGGCAAATTAAACAGAGGACTTGCAACATCGCGTGAATAATCAAAACTAATGGCTATAATTTAATGATTTTGCAGTTTTGGAAACAATTACGGCTGGCAAACTTGACGAGGCGAAGGGCTTGATGTTGGGAAATCATCAACAAGTTTAGCTCTTGGATTGAATAAAAGAAATAATAATATGAAAAAGCAGTATTCTCGATCTTTGTTTCGTATCACGGACTCCTACTTCCGTGAAAACTTAGAAAGAGACGTTTTTCTTCTTGGGGAAAAATGCAAAGTTGAGTCGTTAAGAAATAGGGTCCCTCATCAAGAAGTAGCTTTGAAATCTCCCGAGGTGAAATACTGACGGCCTCAAACCTTGGTGTGATCTGGACACTGGGCAAATGCTTCTTCCACGCCTCTTAGCAGGTAACAGTGGAGTCAAAATCGTTCAAACTGACTCTCCCTCGACCATTGTCAGTGAGACAGACCCTTTTTCCTTTGCGAATAAAACTCTTGTTCTTTTGCGTTGAAGGCAGGTTTTTCGGTTAGTTTTCCATAATCAATGTTTTTCTTTAATTTTTTTTTCTTATCTTGTTATTGCAGACTTGGCGCATTTGGTTGCAGCCAACATCCGTATATGAAGCACGTGTATCGTGAGATTTGCGCCGGTAAACAGAATCGTTCCATCGATAAACAACTGGATGAGTCTTAAGTATCAAATGATTTCCAGTTCTTCCATTTTTGGATATATTAGTTATTGCCTAGCGCTTTAACCCAATTTGCCATGAATCCAGAGTCGACAGTTGATGACTAGATTCTTATTTTATGGCCGCGCGAGTCTACGCAGACCAGCATGGAAATAAAAAGAAAAAATAGACAGGAGAAACAAGAGAGACATATTTAGAGGAAGAAAATTTTTTCGACTTTCTCGGTAATCAGTAAACAATGACTTTGCTCGTCATTTGATGGTTCGATGCGAATCACTCGGATCTGGAAAAATGGAGAATATTCCGTTGTTTTTTCGAACGGTATTTTTATCTGTTGTTACTGGAGATTATGAAAATTAGAACGTTCACTACTAAAAGAGACGTAAGACACTTAAGCTGTGTTCTCGTTGTTTATAGTAACTCGATAGCTAAATAAGATCTGTATTGTTCAATTGAGTGGAACACTCAACCAGCTCATTAGAGTGACGCATCTCTTTTATTTAACCAATTTGATTTTTGCACTTGCATTTTGAACAAATTCCGATCATGTTGCCCATATCTATACGCGTTATTTACTCTTCATAATGTGTGGTTTCGCGCTCAATTTTCATTGAAAGGGATTAAGCGATTGACCTACGTCCCGTTCAAGCTTTCCTGTCGCAAATGAACGTGATCGCCGGCGTGCTCACGTTTCTATTGACCTCGGACTTAGTTCGGGTCGCATGCCAGCCAATCAGCATTCGGATTTGTCTGAGACAAATTTAGCACTTAGCTGGTCTACGTGGGTAACGAAAACAAAGGCGAGGCTCCCGACTGTATAAATATGTTGACCCCGTGAGTTTACTCAATCAGACACAACTTGAATACTTTGAACGTTGACTTCAGCGCGATGGGAAATTTTGTAGACACACCACCGGTCGAGGCAGAAGAGCCTTCTGTTGGGACTTCTTCGGATTCAGACACGGAGCTTAGGGCTGATGATTACGTTATCGATCTGGATGCCCCTGAGTATCACGAATATCTCATGGAGAGGAAAAAGAGTTTGAGCGAAGGAGCTCTGCTCGATGACGTTACTTATCTGGACTGGAAGAGAAACAACAATGTCTTAAATGAACAGGACAGGTAAGGAAGTAACTTCCTAAGACTGAAGTTGATAAGTCGAATGCGTACATTTCTCTATCTTGTCCGCGATCTGCGCGCGTTTGATAAACAACTCTTAAACCACTTAAAGGGAGCCGTAAATAAGCTTATGGAACAGATCAGTTTAATGCCAGGCTAACGGGTCTTTAAGACATCTTACGAATAACGGCTAGGTTTTCTTTGATTTTTCTTTATTCGAGTGTCCGAAAATAGTAAATTCTTGCTGTGTAAGCATGCTGAGTAGCTTTGAAAGTTATTAACTCCCCTCGATGGCTACTGGTTCACGTGGTAAGTGATATCGACAAATATCAAATGTTTGTTAGAAGTCTGTATAAGGCCTTAATGTTTCTTCAAAGTATTAAAATGCAGAATTCTTAGATTTGCAGGACTAGCAGCTAAACACACGCAGATTACATGAACGATTATGCACGCTAAACAAAAAAATCTGTCACCAGAGAATACACAGTCAGCCAGATTGTTCATATTTGAATATCTTGTAACTTTTTAAAATCAAGGCACACTGTCGACACTCTCTTGACTGAACGACTATTGCTTGAAATAATCCATCCCCGTTTTTTCCAACCGCATCGTTATGTTAAGACCTTATCATTCAGCGCTTGGGGCAAGCTCGTCAAAAAAAAATATTTCCCTCCGAACGTTCCAGAACTTGATTCTAGATAGTTCCAAAATGAAACAACGGAAAAGCATCCGACCGAGACTGCTAAGATTTTTATCAACATCCTTATTATTCAGCGCCAGCGGCAAGTTCGTCAAAACAAAT
This sequence comes from Pocillopora damicornis, assembly GCF_964200805.1. Lineage (NCBI taxonomy): Eukaryota > Metazoa > Cnidaria > Anthozoa > Scleractinia > Pocilloporidae > Pocillopora > Pocillopora damicornis. Next base: position 15,208,852 of record NC_142677.1, on the reverse strand, counting down.
TATCATTCGCTAAACCTCACAGAACTCTATTCTAGGGAGTTTAAGAATGATATGGCAAAAGGACGTCTGAATTGACCAAAACTGAGAACGTGATTGCCAATAAGCCATTTTTTTATTCTGTAAGAAATATCCTGAAACATGGATTCCATGTGCATTCAATATATTTCGCTAACGTAGTGTGGCTTTTGTGCTATCGATTGTCACCGTTTACAGCTAATCAGTTGTAAAAGTTCTTTGTACACTTTCCTTTTGTTTGGAACTTGACATTTTTGTTCTTTTGAACACGTCCTGTTTTCTTGATGTTCAAACATCACATAAAGCTAATTCAACAATCGTTAAGTTTTTTTGGCTGTGTCCACCAGGATTTACATTTATTTCAGTTTCCGGTCTCGTGTCATGACAGATGTCACGTTTTCGCCCTCAAACTACGCTTTCCTTGCTGTTTCATCTATTATTGTTTTGATCAGGTAAAATATATCTTCTTTTCATACTTTTCTAAATCCGCCAATCTCGTATTAAGAGGACCTCTGGCAAATAAACGATCGCCTCTCTGATAATTTGTAAATAATTTTCCTGCCGATACACAATTGCAGACCCTATACTTGCGCTTTGTGATGCAAATTACTCCAGATCGAAATGTCCTGCGGGTTTGCCTTTGTCTGAACTACACGCAACTTTCAATTTAAGACGGCAAGTATGTTGTCAACGCTCTTAAGAAATTTGTTAACATTTTATAAATTGAACGTGAAATTTTATTTCAAAAGATCCTACAAACTTGGTATAATATTAATTTAGACAATCGTTGAACAGATGACTCATAGCTGATTATAAAGATAGTATCAAACATTTCTTTTGTTTCACTGGTAATTCGTGATGCCCATATATAGGAATGCTTTATTTTCCTCATAACCTCCTCCTACGACTCCAGCAGAGCGTGATATTGATGCTGAATTCCACAGTTAATATTTCTACGACTTATTTACTAGTGAACTCCGTAGAAAATACCAAAACTATTCTTAAAGTTTCTAAACATATAGGAAAGTCCTATGGCTATGAAAAATGAACCAAACCAGTGAAAAAGAGAATCGCTAAGAATTTCATAACTTTGCCTTCACTGTTTTGGCATTCAAAGTCGACTTTGTTTCCAATAATTGCACTGAAGATAAAACGGCTGCAATGAAGGTAAAACGGCCGCAAATTAGTACATACGCATACCTTACCTATACTACCCGTTTAAAAGTTTAAGTTAGCATTTCCTTGATTTATTCTCAATTTATCTTTCTTTAAGGAAATCTTTCATCAGTTTCTTACTTGTTATATTGTTAACTTTTTCAGGAATACAGACAGCAAGCAACGAAATAACCGTGAGATGTTGGGAAAGCGTCTCTCAGTGCCAACGACTGGCAACGAAATTAGAGCTGTGAGGAAGAACACAAAAGAATACGAGAAACGAGCTGTGGAAAGCAAACAACGTATTGATGATGTTAAGAAAAAGTACAATCTGAAAAACAGAGATTACACCGCGAGAACATATGTTTGGAATGAACATGACAAAAAGCAGGCTAAACTGGAGAAGCAACAAAGAAAACTTCTCCGACAACAAATTCGTCTCAAATACAATCTACCAACACCCAAGACAAGCAGAACTACTGTCATTGCTTCGGGATAAAAGTGTCGATGAAAATTGCGGAGTTGTGATGAAAATTAAATCAATAGATGCAGATACAATTGGATGTGCACCCTCTAGGGGACGAGGCACCAGATCAGTATCATAAAGTGCCACCTCAGAGCTGTAATACAAGTCCCAAGATGTCATTAAGTGAGGCGCTGTGAATGCAAGTGAATACGAAGACTGGTTGACCTATGTTAGATTTTGATGAAGACTGATAATCATATCTTAGGTTTGAATGAGGAAAGTTGTGATATGTTTGATAATTTTTAAGGGAAGAAGGTATTTTTAAAGACTGCAAGGTTGCGTTAAAAATTATTTACTATGAGTAATGACCTATTTATTTTTCATCAGTGGAAGAATTTGAGCAAAGAACTGAATGGATGTTATTAGGTTAACAAATGAATTGTTTCAATCTTTTCTCGTTTTAAGGGGAACTGTTTGTATTAAACCTTTAAGTTTCAAATAAGAGTTTGAACGTGTTTGATATGAGTATGATTTAAGTTTTAACACTGGTATTTGCATGTCAAAAGTCATCATCCGATACACTTTCAGATCACCACATCACGTGCCAATCGATACAATTCTGTTTAAGGGAGTTGGTTAAAAGTCGAAATCTTTGGATCTTAACTTTTGAGCATTCAAGATACAATCAGGATAGATTACAAATCTAATTAAAAGCACCTCTACGACAGAGAAAATTACACAATTGCTGTTCGGTATTCACCCCTGGGGATATTGTAGGTCACATCACGAAGAAAGCGATCCATACTAAAGTAGATTAGGAGTCTATTTCCACTTTGCGAAATGAGAGGAAACTTGTAATAAACAGAGCATTTTTCGACACGCTCTCGTAAGTGAAAATGTATCCTTTACGTCGAACGCTTTTCCAAAATCTAGGAAATTGCATAAACGCATGGGATGACGTTCAAAGAGTAAGGAAATCTTTCCCTCTGCCTTCAGCCTCGAGTACACCCAATTAAAATATGTGACCATAACGTTGATAATCTTGCTTTTTCATGGTAAATGCCTGCAAAAGTAAAGTATTTTTTCGCCGTAAGTGTGCCGCGTACTCATTACTACAAATGGCTGCCGGGTAGGTTACACGTAAGTTAGGTTTAATTGGATGAAAGAAAACGTTATGAGTTCAGAGAAGAATGTACTCAATGACTGGAAAATACAGTGTTCAAATAGTACGTGATCTTGCCATTTGATAGAACCTCCAGTGGCAACTTCAAAAAGCCCTCTAATAGTGAATGTTTAAATATCGTTGCTTATTTCTAAGGGAACTGAAACCTGTGCACGTGCCTTCAATTCATCCTACTTCTTAAAAAGTACAAATTTAAAACCTGCAGGTCTGTGCGGTAAAGGATCTTAGGAACTGTTTCACATTTTCTGCATCTTGATAAATGATTAGCCTAATTCAGTAGCGCTCGATACACTTCTCACTACAGTTCTGTTAAAGAGGTTGGTTGAAAGTTGAAAACGTTCAGACCATTTCTTTTGATAATTCAATCTATTATCAGGAGGCAAAACATCCAATCGATGAAAGTACTCGTATAACCGTGAAAATTACGCAATCGCTGCTTTGTGTTCATCCTCAAGAAAATAGGAAGTTACATCACAAATACAGGAAACCATACTAATGTAGAATGTTCTGTTTCCACTTTGCGGTATGAAAGGAAACTTTTAATGAACCGACATAGCATTCTCCGACACGCTACCGTACGTGAAAGTTGGTATCCTTCACGTCGATTGCTTTTTCAAAATCCAGGAAATTGCATGCCATAGGAGACATGCATCTTAACTAACGAATTGTTATCAGAGAGATTGATTATGACATTCACTCCATGCACAAAACTTAAAATCTTTCCGTCTGCCTTCAGTCTATAGTACGCCCAATCAAAATGAGTGATTGTAAAAGTGCTATCCTTGCTATTGGAATGCTTTAAGTATCATGGCAAGCCTGCAAAAGTAAATTCTTTTTTTTTTGCCGCTTTTTGTTGCCGTAGGAGTACCGTATGCTCACTTATGTATCAAATGGCTTTTGAGCTGGTCACACGACAGTTGGGTCTATTCGGTTTAAAAAAAAAGGATATTGAGTAACAGATGAATGTACTCATTGACTGGAAATTATTTGTTCAAATGGAACGTGAGGAGCTCTTCATTTTACTGATACATGCGCTTGTGGCCGGAGGTTACTCTTGGTGTTTTACTGCGTAATTTCCGATGCGTCGATGTTGCCGGTGGTTAGGTTTATTTCTTTCTTTGTTTCACTTCCGTTTCAATTTGAAGCACACTCTCTCAGTTTTGGGAAATGTATCAGAGGTACAAACGAAATTTATGGTAGAAAACTGTTTCCTTATTCGAAACAGATATTTGCAATCACAGGAACCTCCTTATATGAATAAAAAATTTCGAGTGACGAGCCTTTTCTAAATCTGTTGTTTTTGTTTCCTTTCTGCTCATTAATTAGTGCTCTTGTCCTAGAATAAACGACGGATAATTAATTTCTGCCACCTCTCGAGATTTGCTTCTTCATGCTATCGCTTCGTATTAAGAAATGTCACTGTCCTCTTATTCACTACTGACTAAATTGGGTCAAATCATCCTGCCTAACTCTGAAGCTTTTTGGAGTCACTGATTATCATACATGTTTGTGAGAAACGATGAATGAGTTGTCTGTATGAGAGGTCAGTAAGTTTTTTAGTATATACAATAGAAAAACCAAAAAATTAGGTTATTTCAGTCAATATAAAGATTTTGTTTCTCTGTGTGCTTGGAGGTGAAAAGTACTTGCTCATCACTTCTGAACCAGCCAATCAACGCGCGCGAAAAGGAATAATCATCTTCCCGATATTTACCTATGGACTTTATTCCTGCCGCATGATTTTCTCCCTAGAAAGATCACTTGAAATCCTGAGGAAGGTTGTTGCTTCTTGGTCAGAAAATTAAGAACGCATTAGATCGCATTTATGACAGTTTTTCCCAGGAAATAATCCCAATAACACCGTCGCATGATCTCCAATAGGGCAACAAAACAGCAAGATCTTTTAAAAAACCATTCAAACCACAGCGATTCATTGTACCGTCTTGGATGAGGCGGAGTGGTTGCATAGGTTAGGGAACTGATATTGAAAGTAGGGGAACAAAGTCAGTTCAAATCTTGCATTATACGTCTCAAGTGATCTCGTTTCTCGCTAGTCGTTAGTTCAACTTCTCCTCTCATCTTAGTCACAACAAAACTAGTTTGATTTTTACTTTACGTAAAAATTGTCTTTACATTTGTTTATCCATTAATCGTTATCATTATTTGAACATTTGCAAGTGGGAACACAGTTATTTACTGAATAAAATTTGTATACAAGAGAAAGTGTTGGGTGAAGTAGTCAATCATAGAAAGAGCTGTGTGCGATGCTCAGTGTAGATTAAGACTGAGAGATAAAAAATCCTTATTTCTTCACACAACAACTTCGGTATGCAATGCATATTCTCCGTACTGTTCTCCATACATTTCCTATGATAACGAAGAGGTGAATTTGTTGAACAATCAAAAGCTCTTTAGTTGGCGATCATTTCCGTTATTCCCATGACCTTGATGTTCGACTCGGAAGTGATTTTGTATAGGGGTAATACGATACTAGTCTGTCTTAGAGGAAAAAGAGCATAAAAAATGACCCCTCTCTGTTTTAAAATAATTAATTGGCGAAATGAACTTAGTACGTTTCCTGGTTTGCAAACGGAGTCATTGTGGCGGAGAAGTATAGAACATCGAACAACGATATCCGAAAGTCTAGGGGTCGAATTTTCGAGGAGTTCTTTTTTCTTCGCCTGACGAAAAAGAGACTAACGGCTTTCTTTGGCGTGCTAATTTTAAAATATATTGACTCATAATAGTTGAACACAATATACGAATTTTATTACGGGAAACGGCCGAGCAAACGAGTCCGGCTGAAATTCAGGAAGTCATTCTGACAAAAGCTTTTTTAATGCTTCGCGAAGCACCCGTCCTCTTGTATATCAAACATTACTTCAAAGAGTCAAAGCATGTTTTATTTACGCCAATAGCAATCACCGTTTAATAAGCCCACTAACAAATTTCGTACACGTTCCGAACTGGCGAAGTATAGCTCGCACTAGTTCCAAGTTTTAGTTCCGGTAACGACTCAAGTCTCTATCATCATCCACAAGGTGCAATAGTCAAGTAGAACTTTCTAACATGTTTAAAGTTGCTCCCGTTACTGCAAAGCTATACAACGAGAGGTGATGTTAGAAATGATGACGAAAAATGAAGTGAACACTTCGTTTCCCAGACAACGTATCACAACTTTTGACTTTTACCAGAATGGTCAGTGAAAACGATTTTAATTTGATTTAGTTTGCGTGTCGCCATCGGGCTAATTTAAGTCTCCTACGCAAATAGCCAATCGAGAGGTGCCGCCCACTTAAGCTTTTGGAAGTTGGTATAAATTGAAGACTCGTAGTGATATTGGTCTCAACGTTTCATGTGGGGTTGAGAGAAAAACGTGCTCCTCATCATGTCTTCCATTAAGCGAGGGAAATCGACTGGGCAAATAAATTGATTATTTACAGGAAATGGACCAAACCGTACATGGAAACTCTGACATTTACTTCGCATGAGACGGAAGGAATCATACAAATTTTCATGATTGCCTTAGTTATGGTGGGTTCCATAGTAGGAAACGGTATGATTTGTCTGTTACTTGTCCGGTTCAAGACCTTGCGAACAGTCCCTAATATCCTGATCGCGCACATGGCTGTAGTTGACATCCTCAACGCTTTGACCAACATGCCCCTGTTTATAATGTGGTACATCAGTGATGTTTCCTACCTTAAAGGTAGGCCTACCTCTTTTTTTATCATTACATGGTTTGTGCTGTTTGTTTATCTAAGCATATTCAATCTTATCGCACTGACAATGGACCGATTTGGAGCCATCGTTCACGGCATCCGCTATCACACCTGGAAAACAGTCAACAAGGCAAAAATAGTTGTACTTTTTACATGGCTTCTAGCGGTTGCGTATACATATGGCATGTTTATACCAATAGGGCTCAAAATTGATCTTGGTGGCGCTGCAGTTTGGGAGTACAGAAAGCAGTACTTGAAGAGCTTTGGAAGGGCCTTCATCATTCTCGGCCATTTTGTGCCCTTTGCGATCATGCTAATTTTGGGAGCCTTAATCTGGCGTGCAGTACGCCGACATAAAAGACGTTTGTATCCGTTTTTTCCTATGGCTAGGCAGGTGAAAAGTGACGTGAAGACCGCCAAGACAATCGGTTTGACTGTTGCGGCGTTCATTTGCATGGTTGTTGCACCCATGTTCTTGCACTTCTTTTCCAAAATCCACGGCACATGGCCTCACTTCCTTGCATTTTTTCTCAGTCTCCTCAATAACATGGTGAACCCAGTTATATATGGACTGTATACTCAGAGGTAAGCGCTTCTGTTTTGCTTTTTTGAATGCTTTTTTTTTCGGTAGGACTCGTTCGGAGATAAATCAAGCACAGCTGAGAGCATAAAAATGCAGTGTTCCATGATATAAGCTGCCCGATTTGTAAATTTATCATTGAAATAAAAATAACTTATCCATAATTGGCTAATAACAAAGCATTTCATTTGTTTTCTCTTAAATGTAAATTTTGACCAGGAGAGGTTGCCGATATCCCTTTTCATTTCTCATGTGATTGTTCACATTTTTTTTTGCGAAGCAATTCTGAAAAACTGGAACTGAAGTACAAGAGGACAAAAAGTAATCTTTCGCTGTTGGGTTCTCAATATCAAAGTAACAACATTTTGTAATTTCTTTCAATATTTTCACTTGTGGTTGTTAGGGTACAAATGTATATCAAAGCATTAACTGATGTAGTGATAATATTCTTAATGACATTTACATTTTAAAGTTGTAGGAAAGGAAAAATTTGGTTCTACAGTTAAGTTTACATTTCGTGAAAATTAGAATTTTGCGTTGCCTAGTTTATCGACAATTTACGAATAAAAGAAGGAAATTCTACCCTTTTCTTTCATGAACTAAAGATCACGTGTGTCAGTTAACCCTTTAACTCCCATAAGTGATAGACATGTAACTTGTCCTAAAATATGCATACATTATCATGCTAATATGTAAAGAGAATGGTCAAACTTATCACGTTAGAAGATGTTATCTTCATTTAATACCAAATTTTCGTAACTAATTTGTAGTTACTAGAGGGGAGAATTAAAATCTTTCATTCCAACGCATCTTGAGGATGCAAAATTCAGTTCCGTTTTCTACATAACTGAGGTACACCTGATTACGTATGGACACATGTTACATATTGCGATGAAGTTTTCTGAAAAGCCCGGATTTTTGTTTTGCTTGTGTTCCATCGCAGACTAGTTGTAGACAACCAATCAGCTTACCTATTCTGATTTTGCTTTGCATTGCAACAGGTTTCGCAGAGCGTTTTTGTTGTTCTTAAGAGAACCTTTTGGCAAGTCAGAACCTGGTCAGATATCAACTTCAAGAAAAAATGTGCAATACAAGAACGAGGGACTCAACACCTTTCAAATCACCGTTTCTTAAATTTAAGTGAGCTAGTATAGAAACCAAAAACAGTTGAAGAACAAGAACAGGAAACTTATTATGGAAAGACACAATCAAACTTATTCACAACGGTCACTATGGGGACAGAAGAAAGTTCAAGTAGTAGAAAGAGGAAGTAGTATAATAAAAGCAATATTGAATAAAATTTTTAGAGAAAAATGTTGACAAAATGAAACAAGTAGTGGACAGTAAGTCTTCAAGTTTGTTGAAAGGTCGGTTTTCGTATCAGAGACATTAAATTTTATTTCCTTGAGTGAGAGAGGCTGTCAAGGATGGTTTTCCTGACAATGTGCAGTTTTCGGTAAAATTTCATGTCCTAGTTTCATAAAAATAACGCCAAAGGTAAATTATACAAATTAAACCACGCCGCTGTACTGTAACTAGGTACGTTGCACTTTTCAACTAAAGTTAGTTAACATGATTTCCTAACAGCATTACACTGGCTACTGTTCACAGTTTGCTCAGAGGGCTACGATAAATATTTGTTTTTGATTTACATTTCGTAGCTTGTTTTAGTACATAGACATGCTGCGTAAAATATGATATATCGGTCTCACCTGTTTCCACCACGGGTAAAGAGATGAGATCTTACTAACCTCTAGAGCAAAAAGAAAAACCTTGTAAAAAGGGCGTGATTAGACGTCGCATAAAACTATGTTTCAACCCGGCAATGAAAACATATGTAGTATATACAATCCCAGACATACAAAATATAATTTACATTTTGGTAAAACTGTGCTTTAACTTTTATATGGCCTCCACAGAACGCACCATACACGTTTGAATCGTTCGCTATGTCATCATTCGCCATGACACTTAGCTTTTATCGCCAATTCAACTTCAATAAAATCAAGTCAGCAATCTCAGATGTTTATTTCAGATTATGTCGGTCATAAAACTGATGAGCAGATGAGTAGGAAAGATGGAGGTTAAGAAAAGAGCGCGGAAGGTATGGGCGTACTCTCCATTGTACCCTGCTTTCATGACCTTCAAAGGTCTCAACATTTACACCTGCACATTACTATTAGCTGAGTTTGGAAAGAGTTCAATGTATAACTTCAAATCATAAAATTTGTTTGCAATTCTGCAATTTACTTGACATGTACTCCATTGAAACCAGAGGTAAATCTTTGCACATTCTCTAATATTCCCTCGTCTAAAGAGCAGTTCTCAGTGTTATGCATTATATTCAAATTAAGACCTTTCCTATGGCGAAGCAGTACAATCGTAGTTTGCTTGATAGATTTAATATTTGTACGTATTTGTGTGCATTACAACATACCCTAAGACTTCCTTGCATCGATCTTCCCCTGTACACCCACATGCCCTGCAACAAACCTGAAATACCGAATAACGAAACATTTTTGAGAAGTGATAAACGTGAGACAAAGAAAAGACATAACTCCAGCCCTCTAGGATTCCAACATAAGACCGACCGGTGTCTTCGATTGAGCCTCAGAGAGCTGATCTGAGAGTAGGCTACAAATTAATTAGGTACATACGTGATAAAAGATGGAAACAAGCTGGTGGTCGGGTCAGCAATGTCGCACTTGTCATCTGTGGAAACCGGTTTCGAAGAAATGGAGCTAAAAATTTATCATCTATTATAAGTTACTTAATAGAATATACTCCATAATTAACTAATAATCTCTCTCACTAAAGAGCTGTGAACGATAATGTTTCTGGATTGACGCGCGTTGAGGATGAATGGGACCAGGCCCTTGTTGATAGAAGGATGGAAAGAGGAGGTCACCAGATTAATCTCTTTTTACTATATTGGGCGTCATTTGGGCTGCCCCCCCACCCCCCTACATCCACACACACACAACCATAGCCAGAGTAGCACTTAGTAGACAAAAGGCTAATAAACTTGTCAGGTCAGAAAAGTATGACCGTTTAGGAACATCTGCGTGTTGCCAATAATTTGTTTCTTTTGGAAGAAAGGAGATTCATTAATAAGATCACCCAGTCTACCATATTATGGCTTGCCTTTTCAGAGAAAAATATTCAGTTGAAGCGCGCCAGAAATAACCCGTGCAATATATCTGATGCACCTTGCCGTAGCTCTGTAGGATATCTTGAAGTCATAATGACGCATCAAATGCCTCATCTTTGTTCAGTGTAGTTGCACACAAAGCAGTATATTTACCGATGGTAAGCAGTATGTTTAGCACTAATATTGTTGGGAGAAGTTAAAAGTCGACATCATCAGGGATTTAAAATTTTTATGATTCCAGATGTCATTAATAAAACAAAAAAAAAAAGTGAAAGACAACAGTCATGGCAGGAGAAGCAGACTGTGCATCCAAGCGAGCTTTGGTTGGTCGAAATGCCATAATTTCAACTAATATCTGATTTACAGGAGCAACGCTTGTTTGAATTTTTTAAAAAATACACTCACCGTAAATTGAACAAGTTACATTTAAATTTTGTTGAGAGGTTTTCAGTTCCTTTTTTTAACAACTGTTTTATCCCATTTTCGGGTCCTTTTCCCGTCAATCAGGATTACGCAAAATCGGTCAAAACTGAATGTTGTGAGCTTCACTGATTTGACTATCAGTCGACAAATCATGACGATGTGCATTTTATTTCTGAAGGTTGTTTTTGTTTGCACGAAAATAACTTCAAAGATGGATACGTAATGGAGTTCATCCTGTATTTCAGTGTAACTCTTAAAGAAAATTGTCATTAGCAAATTGAAATTTCCTTATTGGGAAAACGCACTTAGGTTGTAGTTGTTGAAAAGTGCCAATCTACATCAGTTATAATTGAGTGAAACCTGGAAAAACACTTACCACACTTTACTTTGAGGAAATATCTCGCGTTTACGTAGAATGAAATATTTGTTTCTGCTCTCATAATTGAACGAAAGCCCATTCATGTCTGAGGAACGGTCACGTTTGACCAGTCAAAAGCGAATTTCAATTGTTGCGTTGCAAGTTGTAAAAAAATTACTTTGTATTTTTTTTTATTTTGAACAAGAAAGAAAATTGAATATTCTCCCTTTCAAGCGCTATTTTTTTCACTGAATGAAAATTAAGGAAAAACCGTTGTGATACAACTACAATCAGTTGAAAAAAAAATGGATAATAATAACTTGAGACACGTCGACGTGCCGTTTTTCAAATCTAGCATATTTAATTTACAAAGGTACCTGAAGTTTTTTCAGCTTTTGATTTCTTTCTCCGGAAGCAAAAACAACTCTAAAAGTGACATTCTTTCAAAGTAAACTTTGCTCTTTCTGTTTTTTGTAACACTCCAAAATATTCTCTTGAACTGTATGTGTGCCTAGTCTCTCTTACAGAGAAGTGGGATTTTTCAATGTGAACAACCACTTGAATAGTTCCTCCTGCTTGTTCAGATAAAAAAGCCAAGTATGTTGATTTTTTGGTCGTTGGGAAGGCGCGTATGATGTCTTTCCTGGCTAAACAGCGCAAAATACTTGAGACAATTAATTTCTATTTTCGTACACTACTTCGTCATCTCGTTCTTGCTGAATAACTCAAAGTGTCTTGGCCACTTACTAAAGACCACTAATACCTGGAACTAAAATGACTGCTTTGATATCAACATCTCACAACTTAAAAAAGTATCTCATAACAAACGTCCTTCTCTGTTAAAATTACCGTAAATTAAAATTGTGGGGGAATGAATAAACAAGTGAAATACCAAAGGAGATCAAAGAATAAACATCTGAAAGATATTGAAACAAGTGTAACATTAGTAAGATAAGTACAAAGGTGTTGATCCATAAAAGAAGTATACGCTTATATGGCGTAGAATGCCTATCAGTATTTCTGGAATAGTCCTAATAAACACACACTTTGATTTAGATTAATTGAGCAAAATACTTTAGGTGTCTCTTGGGTCATGTGTTTACTTAAAAGAAGACTTTTTACTTACGGTTTCCCAAGGTATGCCTGAGTCTAAGAGACTCACAAGAACAGGATTTCATTATTTAGAAGAGGTAAATCTTGTGTACTTTAGCAAGGTTCTTAATCCACCTTGAGGTAGCTAGAATATTCCAGTGGCAGGCGAAGGCGGAAGTGGCCATTCAGATGAAAATCACGCCAACTTGTGCGGTAAAATAACAATAAAATCAATAACTTCCACGCGGCAAGGCAATATAACGAAAACTTTGCGGTCAAAACAACAATTACAGTAGTCAGCACGTTCTTGCCTTTGGAGAGGCTTATTTGACGTCTTTCCTGATAGTTGTTTTTAAAAATACCCACCCTCTTTCTAAACAGCACCAAATACTCAGACAAGCAATATTTTTTTTCCTAAAGCACTTCATTATCTTACTGTTGCTGAGTGGCGCTAACTGGTCAACCATAACGCACCGCGAACCAACAAACTCTGAGTCAACCAAGCGGGTACTTCATCACAAAATAATATTTAGCTGGTCCTTTAGAGACACAATGTTCATTTATTCAAATAATGTCATTTCCAATTTCGTTTAGCACTTTTTTAATATCCGCTGTCGGCATCGGTAAAAACAACTTTACTTAACTAGCTCATGTGTTGCATGCCACTTACAAATACTCAATGGTAAAGAAAATTTTAATGACCAAATGAATATCGTTATTTGTTTTGTTTACCAAGCAACAATAGCAATGTCAAACGCGTGAGATATTGGACGCTTAAACGAGAAACAGAATATAAATGATAGCCGTGATATTATATTCATGCACGATCATGAAAATTGTCTTTCGCTTGGATTATCACATGTGAATTGTAAACTTGCCACTTTACAAGAATACAGTGATCCCATGCATGCAGTCCACGGTTATTCTGATTCGTCCGATGATGATCGTGCTAAACGAACGATTAATTGCAAGGCGTAAGTCTTACGTATTCAGTTTTAGCCGGAGCATGGAGTTAATTAAAGGCTATGGTTTTCACATTCGACATATGTAACAGTAGAAGAAATGGTGTCGTTCGTGTGATAAAAAGTGCACGAGCTAGGTGGAACACGAACCAAAACGACAACTGCTCAACTTCTACCCAGTGTCAGCTCGAAATTGACAAAGGCTGAAGTCAATTGAGCAGATAAAGAAATGAACGAGACAATCGTCGTGACGTTTTGTCAGTGTTCGGACTTAATATCAAGAACTTTGATGATTGCCACGGCTATGATTGGAAGCATTTTTGGCAATGGCATAATTTGTATTTTATTTATTCGGTTCAAGACGTTGCGTACAGTGCCAAATATCCTGATCGTCAATTTGGCCATCATAGACATCCTCAATGGACTCACTAACATGCCTCTCTTCATCATGTGGTACATTTGCAAGGTGTATTTCCTCAAGGGTCGTGCACTTTCGTGGTTCATAGTGACATGGTATGTGCTGTTCATGTACCTGACAGTGGTCAATCTCACTGTGCTTACATTGGACCGATTTGGGGCCATTGTGTTTGGCTTTCGCTACCATTCGTGGAAGACGTTAAAAAAGGGAAAAATAGCAGTACTCTTCGTTTGGGTTCTGGCGGCTGCTTACACGTATGGCATGTTTATACTGGGGCTTAACTTTGATATTGGAGATGCACCTGTGCTCGAGTACAGGATACACTACTTAAAAAACTTTGGAAGATATTTTATTGTTCCTGGTTATCTGGTTCCATTCTCTATCATGCTTATTTTGGGAGTCATGATTTGGCGCACGGTATGCAATCATAGAAGGAGGTTGTCGACACTCTATCCACATTTAAAGCAAGTTAGAAGTGATGTTAAGACGGCCAAGACAATTGCCCTGACTGTATTAGCCTTCCTCATTCTTGGTGTTTTGCCAATGGCGTTACACAGCGTCGCAAGAAAGCACGGAACTTGGCTTAATTTCCTTGCGTATTTTCTTATGGATTTGAACAGCATGGTTAATCCTATCATTTATTCGCTAAGGACTCGAAGGTAAGCTCGCTTTCTTTTTAAATATCCCACTGCGGTGGTTTTGTCTTGTAATTGACTTTCACTATACCATGAGAAAGAGATTAGATTTTGCATAAAAAAATTTTACTTTGTTGTGTTGTCTTTGAAATGCTTGCTTATACCTTTTTCTTCTTACTTCCCTGATAATTAATTCAAACTGAGCGTATTGCTAACCGGAAAGTTATCTATTGATGTGTAACACGTGATATAATAATAAAAAGCGTGCTCGAGATTTCTACCGCGTGATTGTCGATGAGGGCGAAGTGCAAATCATTTGTCACGCATAGAAATCAAGAGCGATTTTTTTTTTATTGTTTTATCCTAGGGATACTAATCGTTCAAAACCTAACAAGATTAACGTACCTTTTCAAAGAGGCTGTTGTTTTCATTGAATACTGAGACACATAGATGACGCACATGATTCTCATTTTTTTCATGGTGGCTCTCCCCCACATACTCACCTTTTCCAATCTTCCTCAGGAATTTTCTTTAGGACTGTTAAATTTTATAACGATTAACCAATAAATACGTTTTTTCTAATATCTAACAGGTTTCGCAAGGCTTTTTTGCTGTTTCTTAAAGATCCTTTTGGCACCTCACAACCGCATATGACATCCGTGTCACTACAGCAGAAGAAAAATACTCGAAAGACATGAAAGCACAACAGTCAAGTTAAGTACAAAAACCAAAGAGGAGATGTTAAAATATCGATGTTCCCATTCGACGAATTCAGAAAAACAAAAACGGATTTTACGGAATGTTTGGTCTAGAAAATGTACTTTCAAATACTGCACGGAGCCGGGTCTAAGCTAGATAATTGCCTTTGTGAAGAGTATTGAAGCGACCACTGGAAATTTCTTGATGTTTTAGCTTATCTATTCAAGACTGAAGCACTTACCTTAAATCAATACATGTGTGAATGTTGGCGGCAACCAAACAGTGAAGCAAGTGGTTTTGCGAATGTTTTATTTAAGTGCTAATTCTTTTGTTGATTGGTTCGACTACAACTTAAAACACACAGAGAAAATATGGAGCGATTAAATATTTATAACAGCTAGACTATCATCTGTGACAAGATCTGCACGAAGGCTTCCAACAGCGTTCTCCAGAAGACAAGCGAAAAGAATCAGCTGTAACTGAGAGCGCGTTTGATTTAAAACGATTTATTATATTTCTTAGAACTGCTTAACTGATCATCTATCATTTAACATTTCAAAGAACAGGACATTCCCAGTAATGGAGGTAACACTCTTTCGGTCCATCTAGTTGTTTACCCTCTCTCCTGTCCTTATCTTTTTTATGAGACAGACTTCGCTTTCCGCGTCTATCGTCCCGCCCAGCAATTCCTTTTTTACAAGTAGATGGAAAAGTACAGTAACACAAGTAGGACTTTTTTGTTTCCTGATAAAACAAATGAGCAATCCCTCCTTTAACGGCTGCACATGTCACTCCCACTAAAACATAACCCTTAAAGACGAAAAAGATAATAATGTAGATTTTAGAATTAATGATACATGAACATGTAAAGAAAAGCTTTTACTTCATCCTATCATTGGTGCCTCGGCGGCACTCCTTACACAGGGAGTTTACTTATATTGACAATAATTTATTGACTTTTTTTCGCTGTATTATTTGATTATTATTAATTGATTGCAATTAGATCTAGTGTTCTTAGTGTACCAAACATGGCAACCCAAAACGAAAAAATCTGTATCCCTGGCCGAATATTTAAAAGTTCGAAAAGACTCCCCCCAATCTACCTTCTTTCGTTCTCGAAAGTCACCTCGTAAATTACATTTTGTGTGACCGCTTACAAGTTTCCTTTTACAAGTGGATTCATGGAGAAGTTCTCCCTTAACCTATTTAGTTATAGATGGCTGTAATTATGAAAGGCACTGCAATCAACTTACCTGCGAAGGCCCCTGCAGTATAACCTCTTTGAAGCCGTTTTCATTTCTTAAAGCAGAACTTTTCATTCTGTGTCTGCAGCCCTTTAGTGTGACACTATCACCTTTTTCGCCTTTGGCTCCTGGTAAACCGGGAAAGCCTCTGTTTCCCTTTGGTCCTTCCTTTCCTTGTTTTCCTTGTGGTCCTTGTGGCCCTGTCTTTCCGGGTTCCCCTTTGTCACCCTTGTACCCCTTCTCTCCGGGAGGCCCTTGTGGTCCCTGAGGCCCTGGAATAATTGTTTGATTGACAATCTGAAGAAAAAGAAACATCATCTGACAAAAGGGCTCAAACTTTTCACCACTTTAAGAGGCGGCAAGGACACGTAGTCCTGTTTGTTTGGTCCCACAGAATTGAATCTTCGATGATACAATAGTTCCAATGATTAAAATGGCTTATAAATCCAACTATTCCTGCCAAATATCAAGTTATGTTTCGGACAAATCTTTCACCAAAACAGCTTCAAATGATAGATATAATTAACAGCTCCTAATATCTGACAGGTCAAAAAAAAAATTAACTTATCTATTTCATGAAAAACGAGGTAAACACAGATTCTTAGCTGCCTGCTTTGGTGACATTTGACATTTCTTCGTAAATCTTATCCTAAACCAATAGGGAAATGCCTCCTTTTTTTTTAAAGGAAATCTTGTAGTACTCATAGACCAGAGGGAAATAAACAGTTAGGTAGAGATGTGGCGACGAATTAAAAAATTGTTTTATCCAAAACCAAACCCTGACATATTCAAACCAAGTTGTATTTACTGAGGGGAGTGGATGACTAACCTGGATTATTGCCAGTAGCTCAGCTGTTTTTGCATCAATTTTGTTGTCTAAAATATTGAGTCTCGTCTCTGAAGTTTCATTGACTTTCTCCACCTGTGATAATTGCAAACGTAATAAATAAGCTCAAACAATTCAATGTAATGATCTCTATTTCTTAGGGGAATGTGTGTGTGTGTGTGGGGGGGAGTGGGGGGGGGAGGGTGGAGTAAAGACCATCGGCTGATTAGCTTATATTATCATGCAAGTGAAGGGATACCGGGCCTCTCGCTTTAAGGAGGATTAAACATTATTATACAACTTACCGAGTCTCAATGCAAGAAATTGATTCTTTCGTATGCTACCACAAGCTCAAAGGAATCTTACCTTCCGTTCCAGATCAAGAATTCGAGCTTTGATTGAGTTCAGCTATAAAGAATAACACTTCCTATATTAGTAAAGTTTGTGGTTGAGTATTTTACCTTAAAGTAATTCTAGTGGCCTTCATAAACGAGCAAGCTTATCTTGGTCCGGTTGGCACTATACATTTATCACGAGATGAATTCTTACTGGATGAGTTGCACATTTTCGTCCTCCCAGTATATTTTAATGTATTGCTAAAAGTGTTATGGCCTAGTGAGTGAGTCATTTTAATTAGCTAACATTAAAATTCAGCCTTACTCACCTCTGCTATATCACAGACTCCTGGAGGTCCTCTTTCACCCGAAGAACCTGGGTTCCCCTGGAAACGTCATCAGTAAAAAATAAGGAATAATAACAGTAATAATAATAACATAATAATGTCACGGAAAGTAACTGAAGTAAATCATATCCTATTCACCTTTTCTCCGTCTCTCCCATCCCTTCCATCCTTACCGTCTCTGCCATTCTTTCCGTCCGTTCCATTCAATCCATTATTCCCTGGGGGTCCAGGTGGACCCACAACTGTCAGGCCATCTCTACCGTCCTTACCATCTCTTCCTGGTGTGCCGTCCTTGCAGTTGCATGGAAACGGAGGCAAGGTTGGGGGTGGTTCAGAAACACTATCGAGAGACTTAGAGAAACAAACCAGAGCACGTGTTTACCTAGGTTCTGCACTAAAGGTTAAAACAAATTTGAAAACTGGTCTTTTTCTCTCAGGTTGTTAAAACAACCAAGGCTTTTAATCTCATGATTAAATACAACTCATTTTGATACGTTGGATGGAGGAAGATCTATAAATAAGTTTCCTTCTGATACCAAAAAAAATAAAGAAAATGAAGATATTTTTTCAAAACCTAAAAACCTGTTTGAATTTTTATCTCCATGATAGAAAATTCCATACAAAATCATTCTTGTTTGATATTCGTTGGTTTTGATATTTTTCATTTCAGAAAAAAAGAAGAAAAATCGGCGAAGACGATGCGTGCTTGCAGTAGCTTATGTGAGAAAAAGCTCCTAAATTTGAAATTTTTCTGAATACTATGTTAAACATAACCAAAGTAATTTTCTGGTTTTCCGTTGTAGAGTAAATCAATATTCTTTCCCACTTTGAACAAACTTTTTGGCTGACTAAAATTCTCTTACCTCGGTAGACCTAGAGATTGTGAATAAAGAAGAACTAAAAAAAGCTACCAGAAGAACCTTAAACGATAGGGAAGGTGAAGACACCATCTTTATACTGTACTTGTGAGAAATAAAAGATGCAATTTGGTTTCTTTGAGTACTTGAAAAACGGTTATCATGGTGGACATTTTAATACTCAAGTCCTTTGATGTACACTTGTGTTTACTCAACTTCTCCCAAAGATGTCAAAATGATTTGACTTTTAATTAGATCTCAACCGGAGTCATGTTAGCAGCACTTATTAAACGGAAGATAAACTAAACCGGTTTTTCTTTTTCGATCCATTTTCTGAACATCTTTTGTTTATTTCGTTAAAGTTTTATTAAGCAATATCCTCTAATCCTGTCATGAAAAGCGGAACACATTAAGTATTTTATTACTGTTACTCAAATTTACTTCAGTTAGTATTAGTTAAATTCTATGATAATTATATGCGTGGTTTTCATGTACGCAGTATTGGGAAATTTTGTATTTTAGCTCTTTGTACCTAAGGAAGGAAAACTAAGGGACTGTCTAAAAAACCAAAATTCTCATCACGTTTTGATTGGGTAAAAAAAATCCTGATGGCGATTTTTTAAAGTAGTAGTTTTTTAAGTATTATTAAAGAAAAGACATTTCAGTAGTTTAGCCGGAATTAATTAAAATAAAAATTACCAATTATTATCGATTACATCTCCTCTTGGAATAAAATTTTTCCTCTGCAATTAAGGGAAACCAATCGCAATCGCTCATGAAAACAAAATGAACAAAACGGCAATTTTGGTTTCAATTCATGATATGTATCAGTAATATGCCACATCAATGTGCTATGCAGCCAACTTACTTTAAATTCAAATAATTACTTCATTGAAAAAAAGCTTTGCATCAGCATCATAGAAAATCATTCGAGGTTCTATTTAAATTTGAATTGAATTGGTGAATCTTACTTCATATGTTATCTGACGAATTTCTAAGTGCTAGGACCAAAACAATGATGAAGCTGATTTCCTTAAAGATATTGATGATAAAATTCTTTTGTAAGGAGGGGAAGGAAGTAGGGTTAAGGTTAATCTCGACCAGTTGTTCTAGTTCCTCCAGGCTTTATGGATCAGTAAACTTGTCAGAGTTTAACATGTAAGTACGACGACCTTAAGTTCATTATTGTGGCTATCTATGATAGTGACAATTGAATCTGCGCTTCATAGCGAAGGAAATAAATAGGCTTGGCTTGACTTCAAGTCGGGCAAGAAAAATATGTGGTTGCGTTCTTTTCAGTTGAGTCTATGGACGAGTCTTCGGTTTCCTTCTTCCCTATATGTCTTCTATCCGGCTCAGAGCCCACTGGATCATTCTTTGCACGCGTGTGATTATTTTTTGCTGGATCTGTTATTTTGATGATAGTTTTTAGGAGAAAAGGATATTAAAAATAAATGAAGTCATTAAAGTTAAGTGCAGTCCCGGAGTGTTAAGACAGATCAAACACCTACGATGTTCGTGCGGCGGGCATTGTCAAAAGGCATAGAAAAGAGTAAGAACTGAACCCACATAATTTTGCAGCATATCATGGGTTCGCATCAGTTATATCGTTTTGAACTCTTTGCCAAAAAAAACCTTGGGCAAGCACATGCCTACAGCTAATAGCTTAAGTAGTAAAAGCTTCATGGTATTAACCGTGTTTCAATTGTGCCTTTTTATTCTAATGTCATTCTAGTGTTATTCTATATGACCTATACGCACAGCTTTCAGGTTTAAGTCTTTAGGGGCTCGCTGTTTCTGAAAGAAAATGTTGTGTTAAATCGAATTGTAAATTGTTTGCCAGTCATTTACATATGAGTTCGGTGACCTCCGCTGTTATTTATTAGGATGTTAGCATAAAATCAAAGTTCTTCTTCTGAACATTCTATGATATCTTGATATACAATTTAGAGTCACTTTTAGTTGTCCAAACATCAAGGCCACCATGGACATAAGCGTTAAAGTATAGAAACATCGAGGAATCAGAGGTAACAAATAACGAAACCATTTAGAGCCTCCTTGAAATTTCTCTGTTGCTCGAGTAGTTAAGATCACCAACCGAATCGCTAGTAGGGCAGTCTTTGTCAAATCGACAGACGAACAATGAAAAAGTGGAAAGAAGTAAACTCAACCCTTAAGCACGGCTTTGTAGCAAAGAGTGTTGACTCGTGATATCAATTAAACGAATAATCAACATGTTTGCAATTTGATATAGAAGTGTGTGAGCTCGCCAATCAAAGAATCCAGGGTATCAGTCGCAGCTTTCCAATCTGTTCTATTCCGAGTAATCCCTTCTCCTTCCTGGATCCTTATTAGTTACTGTATTTTGTCTAACCAAAATAACATTTTCCGATCGCCTCCAAGTTGAAGATCATTTTTCACGCCACTAAAACGTTCAAGACACTGTGAAGCGTTTGGTACCCTTATTTGTCACTAGATCCATTTAAAAATCTGAAAAAAAAACAAGCACTAACGCAAATAGCCCAGGTGCCTCTTTTCTGTAAAGTGATGCTGATTTATCATAGTGTATGAAATAAAAAGTGTTTATCGCTGGCCAAGGAAGAATCCTATAATCTGCTGCTACAAACTCGTTTAAGAATTTCACAGGCTTAACCATCTTAAACTACTTGTAAACGATGCAATGCCAAGAATAATGGGAAAGACGACTCTTTTGCAATGTAGTGAATTGGGTAACCTTAGACCAGAACTGCTCTGTCTATAATTTATTCTCTCTTCAAAAGAAAATCAATTCTTGCACAAGACACTCTTTAGGGTTCCCTTCACTGCGAGTCGCATTTCTCGTAGACGCCAACAGTAAATCAATGGATTCAAAGACGAATGCATGAAAAGAAAAATAGCTGACAAATTCCATGCAATAGGACCATGATACCTATACCACGATTCAAACTCGAGGCTACCTTTGAATCTGCAGATTAGAGCCTTTAATGTGATTAATGGTGTATAGCATAGAAGCAGACAGTAATGAATCAGAAAGGCGTTGACAGTCGTCTTTTTAAATCGTGCCATCTGTGACCTATTTCCCTCTTGTACTGCCTCCACTTGCATTTGGATTTGTCGTTGGTGACGACAAACGATGCGGTAAATTCGCAAATGTGTAATTTTACAAAAGGAAAAGCAAATGGCTATTCCACAAAGTGTAACAATCAGGTATGTATCATACTCTGTCCATAAAAAAAGGGTTGCCAGAAATCCGCTGATCAACCAGCTTAGAGAAATAGCGTAGATAACCCGTGGAATTGTTACGATACTAGGATATCTTAAATCATATCGAATTGCTAATAACCTATCTAAACTGATGGCTGTAACAGTCATTAGCGATGCACCATTTGTCACGTAAACGGTAATACCAAATATCATCCCCAAGTCGCATGTATCGCTCTCAGAGCTCGTTAGGAGGATTTTCATTTTAATAGCTAAAAATAGTGGTTGAGCGACAACAGCAACCGCAAGGTCAGCTGTAGCGAGTCCAGAGAGCAATACCATAGAAGGAGAGCGTAAAGCTGGCGTTTTCCAAATTACAGAGATAACCAAGGTATTTGCTATTCCTGATGCTATTGATAGTATAACGTTAATTATGCAAACACAAACGATTAGTTGTGGTGGACCGCTTTGAAGCTGAATTACAGCAAAATCCCGGCAGTAACTGTCGCCTTGAACGAAGGATTTCCCCTCTTCTTGAAGGGATATTGAACGGTTCTTGCACATGTTCACCTTCGTGTTGGGTACTTTCTTTCAATTTCGCGGTGAAGGGAAATGAGTCCACTACTCTGTTCGTGGAATTTCTTAGCACAGACAAGTTTATGTCTACATAAGAGCAAAACAATGCAGAGGAAAAAGCTTTCTAATCCAAGATTTTCTGCACCAGATAAACAACATATGTTTTTGAGCGGTACACCCTCATCTCTTTGTTACTGCACCTGACTTCTCTGTGGACTTCACCTGACTTCTCCGCTGACTTCACCTGACTTCTGTGCTCGCCGCATTGGGCCATTACCTACAAGGAGCACGACCTATTGTCATTTGTTAACTGAAAACTTTAAAGTGTTTTCGGCAAAAAATAAATCTAATTTTATTTTCAATGAAGTTTGTTTTGATGTCCGAAGGTAAAGATGGTTTATTTTTTTTAGAGATAATAAATTGTATTGTATCGATAGAAACAGCATAGTGTTTGACCTCCTTTACGTTTACAAATTTCTTTTTACATCTCACTTAAGAGTAGAAAATTAAAACTACAACTAGGAGGGTATTAATTTTAAATTTAAAATCAAAGCAAATTTTCGAACTAAAGTCAAAACTAAAGCAAAAGGTAAAATCTACATGGAAAATTAGGACTATATTTATTTGTCACGAAGAAAATTGAGAATGTTTTACAAATATTTAATAAAAAGATCCCATCAGAGTTAAATCCGAAAAAACAAAAAAAAAAAAGCAAAGAAATCGAAACAGAAGGATGGATAACGCTTTTGTCATCAATACTCCCTGTTAAATAAATAACAAAATAAAGTTAAGATATCTTTTGATCCCCTGGTGTGATTAGTGAGATGTAAATACCTCGTTATCACCCCTCCCATATTTGCCACATGGTATTACATAGGAATGATATTCCAAAGAAAGAGCATCTCAGTTTGAGGATGATAAAGGCAAAAAGTGCTGCCATTTTGCCATTTAAAATAAATGTTTCAATTTCAAAAGAGAGATATGTGACATTTGCCATCTCAATTTTACTTATAGTATCTGTTCGTGCATGCAAATTTTGGTATGAAAGCAATTATTTCGCCAAACTTAGGGATATATTTTTTTTAATCTTATCAATTACATGTTCAGAAAGTGAAATATGCTGCAACTATATTTATGATCTCATACGCCGTGTTTTCAGTAAAGTACTCGATCAGCCAGGCAGATCTCACTAATTTCACAGATAACATCGTGAAGGGAACAAGATGATCATGGTAGATATTTTTTAAATTAATATTTAAAAGGATATTAGACGGTGGCAAGAAGATATGAATTTTTAATAAAGAAACCACAACTTTTAGTTTGCAAGACATGTTTCGACATTCTTATGTCATCTTCAGTTGTAAATGCGATTTTAACGGTTGTACATTTGAATTTATATGAAATTACGTTACAAATTTCATATAAATTCAAATGTACAACCGTTAAAATCGCATTTACAACTGAAGATGACATAAGAATGTCGAAACATGTCTTGCAAACTAAAAGTTGTGGTTTCTTTATTAAGAATTATTGCCACTCTGCTGTCTTTACGTCCTTTTGGTAAGATATGAATTCTGTGTTTGAGTGGCACTGACAATATCTCACACATAAGCAAAGCGAAGGAGTGAGATATTGTTCTTGCCAGAGGGATTTTTTTGGACAATGCTATTATCCTGATACCATTATCTGTCAAAACAATGAAGAAGGTTCCATAACCATGCCTGTTTCTTTAATACATTGAATTGATTATGAGAAAAATAAATTATTTTACCTACGGGCATTGAGACAGAACTTAAAATGAAAAAAGATTCAGTTGTTGACAACAAGCTTGAGATTCTTTAATTAACGGCTGAAAATAGCCAATTCACGCGAAAAGTATCCAGGTGCGAAAATAAAGGATATCTGATGAGGGTGCACCAGAGTGTACTAATCATATCTTATACATGTTCTCTTAGTTGAGGAAGTTTAAAAAAACGCGAAAAGTTGAGAAATTAGGCCAACTAGTAATAAAGAGAAGATACATTTCCATTAACCACACGAAGATCAACACGTGTAAAAACTGTTCAATGTACTTTCAAGATTGCTTGCCTCTGTTAAGCTCTGTTTCGGCATCAAAACTTTCACCACAATTCATCGTATTTATTTCTGCAGACACCATAATTATGCATTATGCTATTAATAGAATCAGCGATAGGAAATACCTTGATCATCTCAGCTGTATGGAAGACGGCTGCCGTTCGCTCTGCTTCGCTTAATGCTTTCATGTACACGAGATCTTTTTAATATGTATGTAGCTGATATGGATGAGGTAAAATCAGGGGATGTATTTTCCTCTAGTTAATTACAGAACTTTCGTCAGATAACTGAATGTTTTTGTTTCTCCGCGCGTATTAATTAAATATTTTTTCCTTTGTCAGTCATCTCATTCTTATTTCCTGGCTAATTCTCTTTTTTTTTTTTTTTTTTTTTTTTAATTGTTACGGATTTAAACCTGACTGTGTTGTTTAACATTGCTCACTTTTTCAGCAATGGAAAATTCAAAATAATTATGTGTCTATCATCTGCCAAAACTTCAAAGGAGGTCGAACATAATACCGAATAGTCATCACTAGATCTCCTTGGGCTGTAATTCGTTTTTTTGTCCAATGTTATATTTCCTCCAAGAAGATCTTTGTAATTGAAAATAAATTCAGATATAAGCGACAATCCTTTGATTCTTAAATAGTAAAAGACAATATTTCGTGTCTTTCGTCAATAGAGGCACGTTTCCCTTGCAGAGCAGCCAGGTGCAAGAACAAAACACATATCATAGAAGTGCACTAGGTGAACCAGTAACAGGAAACATATGCTTTAAATCTCATGTATGTGTTCTTGGTTTAGAATTTTTTTTTTCTGCGATAGCTTTATTTTAGACAGAAACTGCATCTGTCAGGGAAATTCGACCAACACAGCTCTGGTCTAGTTTTAAACTAAATTCCAATACGGAGATCAGCATGCACAATAACTGTTCCATAGCAGAACTCAAGAATACTTGCCTCGATCTCGCTATATTTCAGCATCAAAACGTTTCACCACAATTCCTCGTTTTCATTTGCGCAATTAACATTATACTATTAATAACATCAGCAATTGGAAATACTTCGGTCATCTTAGCAGTATGGAAAACTTCTTCGCTTCGCTCTCCTTGGATGGTTTTTCTCTCTGGACTCGCCACAACTGACTTCGCTGTTGCTGTCTTTGTTCAACTGTCATTTGAAGCTTTCACTCTGATGCTGCTTTTTTCAAACTCTGACATAAATGAGTGTTATTTCGAAATTATATTTAGCACTCTTTGCTACACGGTGTGCGCTGCTTCTTTGATGACCGTTACAGCCATCAGTGTAGATAGGTTCTTAGCAATTCAATATCACTTGAGGTACTCCAGCATCGTAACTGTTCCACGAGTCATCTATATTACTGGTATGATCTGGTTAATGGGTGGATTTTTTGCAACCCTCTTACTATGGGCAGGGAAAAGGGTTTTTCAAATAGTCATGACTTGTGGAATAGCATTTTGCCTCTCTATCTGTACAATTGTGCATTTCCAAATTTATCAAAACGTTCGTCGACATCAACGACAAATCCAAGCACAAGTGCAGGCAGTACAAGATGGGACTGGATTACAGATGGCGCGACTTAAAAAAACAGCTATCAACGCCTTTCTAGTTCATTACTTTCTACTTTTCTGCTATACTCCAGTGTTCATATCGATATTATTAGCCAGAAATTTTGAAAACAGACCTGGTTTTGATTCATGGAATGAGTTTTATAGTCCAATTGTGTGGAATACATCAGCAACTATAGTGTTTATGAATTCGGCTTTCAATCCATTAATCTATTGTTGGCGGCTTCGAGAAATGAGACTCTCTGTAAAAAGAACCTTAAGGAGGATGGTATGCAAGAATTGATTTCGCTCGAAAAAACGTTTTTAGACTGCTTTTCACTGATATGTATTGCATTATTTTCGTAATTTTCCTCAAGAATGTTTTTTCTTCCTACTCCTTGTTCCGAATTTTTGGCAGTTTTAGAGGTTAAATTTTCAGCGGCAGTTGAAAGGTGTTTATTATAAAGGTCATAGCTTGTCAGCCATAACTAGTTTTCTGTTTTTCGACTAATAGGAAACGAACTTTACTTTGGAATAAAGAGTGGTTTCCTGTACATTCTGGATATTTGAGTTTGCACTCGTATTTCTTTGATTGAACAAATGTTGTAAAGTAAAGGGATTGCAGAGAGAGGGTAACTCAAGATGTGACGGTTATGAAAGCCTCATCTAATTTGGTTTTCGATTTTATCACGATATGGGCGTCGTGTGCTCTCATTGCGCCGCGTTCTAGACGTTGCTGACGCCATTACAGCTGGTCCGAATAAATCAACAAGAAGTTTCTTTTGGTCAGGCAACTCAAAATTATTGAATACTGGTAAAATTTGTGTCAGGTTAACAAAAATTAAGAAAAAAACATGCAAAGAAAAATTATGTCGGCTCTTTTAACTAGTCACCTCCACTAATTATTTAATCTACTCCTTTTTGGCCGTATTAGAAAATGATAAACAGATTATGAATTTAGAAAATGCAGTTCTTTGTACGCACGCCTGTAATAATTGAGTATTTTCCCCGCGCCTGTATCTGACTGACCTATTACTTGCGATTGATCTTGACGGCTTCTTTCGACCGACCCCCTTTTCGTCCTTGGCACCTCCCGATAGTTTCTTTACACTTGACAACAAGTGCTGTTTAGAATATACTGTATTTGGAAACGTATTTATGGCATTTCCGATTTTAGATTACATCTGATTCGTCTCTAGAGAAAAAGGTCCTTGCAAGGGCAGAAAAAGTGAGAGAAAAAAGGTATTTTTCATATAGGAAGGAGGAGGGATGTCGTCCCTTAAGGGCTGCGTCCGTTGAGCTGTAGCACAAAAAGCGCAATTGGGCTAATAGCATCAGGTGACCAAATTTGCTCCCATCTGAAACTGGAGAATTTCTGGACGGTGATGAAAGGATACGTTAGTAAACATTTGATCCTACGTACTGCAAAAAGTATTTGAAAGATCAGTGATAAAAACACAGTAGCTGCTCTTTGAAGCAACAAGTCTTTTTTTTTTAAAGTCTGTTCGTTAATCCTCTCAGCTTTTCTCATATATCGTGGCAGATTGTTCTCTTCCCAGGACAGACGATGTCCCCAATTAAATAACCGTGAATATTTTCTTTCCAAAGGGAGGCTAGATTTTGTATTGTCATCGTAGCTCCGGTGAAATAACATTTTTTCATATCTTTGGTGTGATAAAATAAAATAAAAGCTTTAATTTCAATCAATTTTTGTTTACATTTTTGTCACTCTGTTTCTACTTTGGTGAACAGAAATACAAGATTGTAAACATTTTCCGGACGAGGTCTTTGATCTAACCTCAGACGTGCTGTCTACCAGCTCGGCTAGAATTGAGCTTTGTTTGTAAACATGCCGTAATTGAAGTTATTAAAACGGAGAAGAGATGAAAATCCTAAATGAGAAAACGAAATGTTGTTGTTATCGTTTATAGCGCATTTTCCGAGTGCGCCATTCACAGCAATTGAAAACCAGCCGCTCACAACGGAGCATGTTTAAGGGGACGCGTAACCAGTCCCGCCGTCGCCTAAAACATAATATCAGTGTGCAATAAAATGGTCACCATCGCACGATGGCATCTATATCGCTAGAAAAAAGATAATAACTAATCTTTTGAACCGGAGTTGTCGACAGTTATAGTCAAATGCTTATGATCCTATAAGGCAAATGAGGCCAAAATTGTGAACAAGCATTTCCCTTTACTTCTTGATTTCAGTAAATGCTATAAAATCCACTTATATATAGTTGATCTTTCTGCAGACGTCTGTATTGTGTGGAGCGATTCTTGAAAGGGCACATAGATCTGTCGGATTATTTGAAGTCATCTGAGGTTGTGACTTTCCCAAAGGATCCTTAAAGAGCAACACAAAAGCTTTGCGAAACCTGTGAAAAGAAGTATACTTAATGTACATCATCCGTGCATTATGCATCGAATGCTGCACACGATGTAAGGGGATAAATCATTTCTCAAACAATTCCCAGGTATGTCAAATACTGCATACAGCTGAGAATAATAAGTCATATGAGTTTTGGAGATGAAAAATGGGCACTTTTCAAAGAAATGATATTAGAGGACTGTCATCCATTTTTATCAATTCTGAATTGATGTTTCCATGAGCTGAGAGATTCTCCGCTAACTAACTACTGGAGGGCTATCAAAGTCTCACGCATTGATTTTATTATGAAACATTGTAATGTAGTGATTGGTACAATATTCCTACCTCTGAGTCTTAAGTGCATAGATAATAGGATTCGCCATGCCGTTCAAATGCCCGAGGAAATACGCGAGGAAATGAGACCATGTACCATGGATTTTGGAGATATTGTGTAGCAACATCGGTAAAACACCCATCAGGAGAAACGCCATCACAGTTAAACATATCGTCTTCGCAGTTTTCACGTCGTTTTTAAAGCGCTTCCCAATCGAACAAAACGTAGAGATACGTTTGTTGTGTTGGTGCACAGAATACCAAATGTATGCACCCGCGCAGAGCATAATCGTGAACGGAACGAGGTATCCAGGAATGATGAAAAGCCTTCCGAAATTTTTGAAATAGTGTTTCCTGTAAACCAAAACAGGGGCGTCTCCAAGATCAATATCCAAACCCAAAACAAACATTCCATACGTATAGGCAGCGGCAAGAATCCATACCATCAACACAGCTACCTTCGCCTTTTTAACTGACTTCCATGAGTAATACCAAATGCTGTGGACGATGGCTCCAAAGCGGTCCATTGTCATCGCAGTAAGATTGAACACGGTGAGGTACATAAGCAGCACGTACCAAGTCACAATGAACCAAGATGTTGCACGTCCATTTAGATAAGGCACTTTACAGATGTACCACATGATCATGAGAGGCATGTTGGTCACAGCGTTGAGGATGTCGACGACAGCTAAGTTCGCGATCAAAACATTCGTCACTGTTCGTAGAGTCTTAAACCTAATGAGTAAAACACATATCATGCTGTTCCCTATCACGGATCCCACCATAACCAAGGCGATCAACACGATTTGTGAGACCTTGACTGCATCGGTACAAGAAATCGTCTTTGCTTGGACTGACTCTTGCATTGCCGTGCCAACTCACGAGAAACCAATCCAGGTAGTGTAGTCCTTATCTAAAGCTTCATCAAAGACGAAAATAACATCTGGTCAGCCACGAGTCCTTTTCTTTAGATCCCATCGACTTGTTATGCATCTAAATTTATTCAAAGATCACATAGAAAAGACCCTCAGAAAAAGTTTAAAGCCTTTTATGATTCCCTTTGATCTAACCTCAGACGTGCTGTCTACCAGCTCGGCTAGAATTGAGCTTTGTTAACTACGCACGCTACTCCTTATTATCACGAACTACTAATTTGGCAACATTTCGTTAATTTTTTTATTCCCGTTTGTATTGCTCTTGAAGAATTGAAGTCTTATTTGGATTAAACCTGATGAACATTGAATAATGAGGCCTTAACTTCTATTGCAGCGTCTGCAACCTAGACCGAAATTTCCTCGCAGACCATTAACGTACAGAAAACAGCCTATTTAGGGCATTTGCCAAATTACTGAGAGCGTCTTTTACTGGCTAACAGATGCAGCTGCTGAGTATGCTGTTCGTGATTCAAATCGAAATTTGAAGGGAATGGTCTATTAGGAGTTAATATGAATGGTTTTCTACCGCTTCTGCTTGAATTTCCCTGAAATAAAATGGAAGAATTGTTTAAAATGGATTTGCATTAAATCAAACTGTACCTGCAGTTAAACAATATGAACTAGTGAATCATCATCTTATCTCATTTGTAACTTATGTGAGCTTCACGAAAAGGAACAATATTTCACCAACAAACCCGATACCACCATCAGTAGCTGCGGAACGCAAAACCAAGTTGGCGAAGGAAAGATTGATATCCCTATACGGCAAAATTGTGCATAGAGCAATCCTGTGGATATTTGCGTGCAAAATTGAAAGATTGAGGCGGAAGCAGCTCTTTGCGGAACAAGGCATTGAAGCAAATACAAAGAGCCTAATTTTAACACTAAGCATTAGAACGTGATGCTCTTTGAAACTAATTGATATTGGGCACTATGTAGTCACTAAAGGAAAAATTAGTTCACTTTCAAATATTACCAAGAAAAAGTCATTTTCACAGTTTGGCGATCTTGAAATTACAAGAAATGACGTTTATAAGGGTAATACTCCTTAACTTCGCAGTGTTTAATGGAGTATTTTGTTCTTCAGCGTCTATCATTTATTTTATTAGCAAAAAAATTTAAATTTGCATATTGTAACTCAAATTAATGGCATCTCAAGGAAGCTTTATTTATTCTAAATATTATTCACTAGATTTTCCTTATTTATTTCATACTCGATAAAATTTCGTTAGCTTGCAGATAACCGGGGCTCAATTATCCAATATCGCTCTGTTTTGTTATTTTTAGCGCAAAACAAAAAAAAAAGACGAAACAAGCATTGCACCTGCTCCCTTAAAATCTAAAAATTGTATAAATTTCGGTCAGCAATTTCCAGTTTGCATTATCTCGCACATTGATCAGAATGAGTATGGCATGTCACTCTAATTTTTAACCAGTCGATCCGTATTGTCGAAAACAAAACGAATACGGGATCTGCTATAAATGGGCTTCATATATGCCGGAGGTATCAGTGACATTTCGTATTGAAGATATTGTCAAGGTAACACCCATTAAAATATACACATAAATGTGTTTGAGAGGTGCGGTGCTAAAATTATCAATGAAAATAGGAAACATGACGGAGAGCTGATTTTTGAAGTGGCAATTTGCTTCTCTGTTTGTGTTATTCCTTTTTTAATATCCGGCTTGTAGCTCTTTAGGTAAATAATTAAAAGTTGCGAAGAAAAATGGCATGGTTGGAGCCTAAAGTCACACCTACGTATTTCAAGAAACAAATATTTGGTTTGATGCTTAATTTAGTAGAATTTCCTTATTTACCTAAGTAACTGGCTCTTTCTCGGTGTAACAAGCTTTCGGCTGAGTTGGCACTAGGAATAAAAGAAATGGAAAAAAATAGAGCCGTTGAAAATAAAAGTGAGACTAAGCTGCAAATTCCCAAAAATTGCACAATTGAATTGAAAATAACCAAACGATACAATTTAGAGAAACAACATCCTGATAACTTGACTTATTCCTGGTGCTGAACCTTTTCTACTAAAACACATAACGCATTCCATGACTTAATTAAGTGAACTACAACCTGTAAAGAGTGAATTTAAAGCCTTTACTCTTTTTACGAGGAAGTGTTAATAACCTCTCGCAGTCGCCTAGAATGTTCTTTACACGGCTTCGCGATTTTTTAAATAATTTAATGGATCTTTACTACATATCCAAATAATTTTCCTCTTACAAAATGGTTTTGAATAAATTCTGCATTATTGCTAAAAGAGGTTATGATCATTTTCTGAAGGGGAATAGAGCTATAAATAAATTTAACTGACTACAGCTCAAGGAAGGGTTCGACAGCCACATTTTTATTAGTAGCTGCAAAAGAGCATTCTCCCTAAAAACCAAAATGTTTTTATCTTTGAAATAACAGCCGCCATATATTCACCCCCAGCCAACTGTAGCAGCTAACAACAGCCATTTTCTCCACTGTGGCATTCATAACGTTCCGATCGCATGTAAAAGGAGAAGAAATCGTATTTTGCGGAACTTTATTTTTCTTCTTGGGTATAATAAGAACGACTAGCATTCCATTCATAAAAAATACGAACGAATTAAAGGTGTGCATTATACTGGGCAAACATATCAAAGGAAACTCTTGTGGCTTAAAATACATCGTCGTGGGACGTTGCCTGATAGCAATCAAAGAATCAAAATATATTAAAGTACACATGGCAACCAGGTGGACAATCAGACATGGTTTGATGTTACTCTGGTTTACAGATTTAATGAATGTAACCGAATAAGTTACAATTCATAGACCCAGCGTTTCGACACTCCTGTCTGGTGCCATCATCATAGGTGATCTAAACGCTGCAACAAGAGGTCCTTTTATATGATCAATAATTAGCTGCCTTTTTTCTGACGAGGAGTAAATGGGCGTCAGGAAGTAAGCCACCATCATCACGATATAAAGGAGCGTGGGCGGAGTTAATATGCCAAGCTTCCAAACAAGGGCGCCGGTGGTAACGCCGATTAGTGGTGATAATTTTAGACTTATCCCACCCAATTGTATGGTTAGTTAGGCAAGTGTGCTCCGCTAAAGCTGAATTTTCTTTTTTGCAAAAGAAAACCGCTTTCTGATGCTCTTTCAAAAGTGTACCAAACTGACGTTTGGTCTGTCCGATGTATTCGTTGTTACCGTCATTGCAAGGAATAGAATAAATGGCGTCGGTTCGTTGTTCTTTCGAGACAGGATCCTTGGGTTTGTCAAAAATATGCCCCAAGTTTGCAAACAGAATTTATATGCCTTTTTAAATCTTTCAATCACAGCCTCCCTCTGGTCTGTTTCCTCTGGAAATTTAAAATTCCCTCCTCCCCCACACGATTCCTTTGCTTTCAGACTCCAGTCAAAAGAACACCACTCTGCCCTAACCATTTTAGAGTCATTAAAACTGAATGAAACTTTGCTCACTATATCTAAATTGAATTAACCTTAAACTAAATGGAGTGAAATTTAATTAAATCTAATCGCGGAAATGATATTGACCACGGTAATTGATAGTATTACGCCTCGGTCATATCCTAATTCACGAACTTAAAGCACAAAAGGTTTAAGGTTATGTAAAAAAATTTTGGGGATCTTATCCTTTGAAGAGCACTTGAATGTACTTATTCATTTCAATAGACTCTGAGAGACGACTAGGTCATGGTAGGTAAGCCCTTACTTAGACGTAGTATCCAGAGTACTTATGTCCTTTATCCTCGACGACTGCTTTGATTGCGTTTGCTCTGATAATAGTTTAAAACTAGGTGTTTTTTTTTTCGCTCTACTAAGCTTAAATCACGGGGTCATGGTAGGTAAGCCCTTACTTAGAAGTAGTATCCAGAGTACTTATGTCCTTTATCCTCGACGACTGCTTTGATTGCGTTTGCTCTGAAAATAATTTAAAATCTGGTGTTTTTTTTTTCACGGAATCGTTAAGTAACTTCATGTAAAGATTCCGAATAAACAGGTTTCAGAGAACAACTGGATATAAATCAAGGTTATTCATAGTTATAACTGTTGCATAACGTACTCGTTGAGAACAAAGGTGTAGCCATCACAACGCTATCATGACTCATTTGCAGGGAAAGAGCTGAGTAAAGAACAGACTATAGGTTCCAATCTATGTATATTTTTATCTTTTTGACTGTCTCAATTGCATCTCAAGCCTTACAACTTTAGGTCATTCGTTTTCCCGTTAAGAGGTGTTGTATCTCCCATAGAACAGACACCATAGTGTCCTGGTTGAAAGAAAAAAAGGCTTTGCTTTTAAGGAGATCAACGAATTAAGGCTTTATCACCGATCACATTCTTACTTGGAACTTACAGATCGATAAGATTACAAGAAAGGGTAACTCAGGGTTAGGATTATTCACAGGTACTTGTAGAGACCTGTCAGAGACCTTGTGCTGCATCTTTGTTAAGAAGCAAATACATGTAGAAAACAGCTCAGTAGCCTGGTCCCCCAGCTATTAGCAACAATTCAAGACTGGATTAAGTACAAGTGTCAGCAAATTCATCCTGAGATACGCAGACCGTTTATAACTTTTGTAACTGTTGCAAAACGTACTCGTTGAAAAATAATGGTACCTATGCGTGTTTTCACACAGCCTTTAGAGGTTTCTACATTAATTTTCTTTCAGACAAGGAACTTTACTGTAGGCTGATAAGCTTTTTCCATGGACGAACTTCGGCTTGAAAAATGTTTCAAACTTAAGCAAATTTTAAATGATTGTTCATATGTGGAATTCCCTTATTCTTTACGCTCGAGTCTTTCGATGAATCTAGAGTAAGGAACCTTTTACTGAGCCCGCAATTAGCTCTTTCGTAGAATTTTGTCTCTTATGGCTATTTTTACTGCTATTGTATTGTTTTCTTATTTCTCAGCTGGGTTGAGAGTGATATCCTTAATGGATTAAGACTCTCTTAGTGGCCATTTAGGCTGTCATACCACTAAATTTCAATAAATTATCACCCTTATCACTTTTTTGTCATGAAATTCTTAATCACTGTTAATTAAATGTGGAAACTTAATATTACGCCGAAAAGTCACCGGATATGCTGAGGACAATTTTTTACCTGTCAAGTTCTGGCAACCTCAGCACAACTGTACTCAGTTAAACTCACATCTTCCAAAGAACATTAGTAGACTTTTCAAATGAACACTTAAATAGAGCTATTCCTTTGAGCAATTAACTATTGTGGCCATTTACGGGCTTCTGAGAGCGAATGGTCCATGTATGATAAGCCCTTCACGCAATATGTAATATCAAGGGATCCGTCATTATCCTCGAAGGCTCCTTCGGGTTGATTCTTGAAAGACAATACTTTAACATCAGGTGTTTTTCACTCTACCAAGCTTGAATGATCAAACTCACGAAATAAATTTACAAAACTTCCCGAAAAAAGTGAGGAATCAGTGACCAAATGAGTTCTGAAATGACGAAAAATTATGGCCAACCATGACATCAGCTTTCTCGTTAACACCCGAGTTTCTTAATGAAAAATCGCTTTTCTTAAATGGGACTAAGTGTAGAGCAAAACAAAGGTTTCAATTAAGGACTTTTTTAAAAACTTTACTCGCTTCATACGCTGTGCAACTTATGGTTAACTGGTTCTCTTCTTACGTGTTGTTGTGAAGAACGGATTACAGAGGTTCCTGGTTGATAGTAAAGGTTTTGCCTGGTGTACTATACCATCCGGCCCTCCGCGAGAATCTATTTTGGGAGCCTCTCTCTTTTTGTATATGCAAATGCAGTGCTGAAAACTAGACGGAGAGAGCTCATTAAACCGGACCTAAGCTTAGTGTCTATCCCAATGACTGCTTAACTTTTCGGAGACGATCTGTCTAAGCAAGTCAAAGATATCTCCGATGTAAACCGTGCTGGCTGGATAGTGACGTCTACCGCGTATCACAAAAGAGTTCAGAGCCACTCTCTTTTTGGATATAAATCTCAATCCTCTGGGGGAAGAGGAAAGTTCTTCCTTGATAGGGGAAAAATGACGCATTTTTAAGGCTGGCGACCGACCGCAAGTCTCGGTCCTGTCTCTCAGAGTTCAGATTACCCCAGGCTAAAGGGTCAAAGTGAACCCTGATTCTGCAGTCTACTAGAGGTAAGTTCAAATATTAACTGCATGGAACCAGATTTCACGCCAGCAGGTAGACTTAAATATTTCCTTCCTGAATGGCGAGAATTGACATCTGACCCACACATTCCCCAGACAGTCAAAGGTTTTAACGTTGAGTTTCTTGACCGCTCCTTACACAAGAGTTCTCCAAAGGAAATTCCGTTTAATCCGCACAATAAAGTAGGTTTTCTGTTATACACAGAAAAGTAAATTGTCATACCAAGTCACCAATTGACATTCTTGGGATTTATCTTAAACTCGCTCAACAAGACAACTCAGGCCTCTAGTCAAGAAGTCTCAGAAGTGATAGGCGTAATGGTTTCTGTATTCCCTGGGGTTAACTGTGCCCAGCTCCTTTTATAGAAGCCTACAAATAGATAAAATCAAAGCTTTGAAAGAAAACAACGGCAATTTCAGTTCACTGATGGTGTTGAACTCAGACGGTGGTTCAACAATATATCAGAAATTCAATCAAGTCTGTATCAGGTGGGAATCCCACACTTTCCATATACTAAGATGCCTCAAAAGAAAGGTGGGGAGCAGTGTGCAATGCAGACCAAACAGATGGTCAATGGACTGAATATGAGTCTCAGCGTTACATTAATGAGTTTGAAACACTAGCTGCTCTTTTTGCACTGCCACCGTTCTACTTCTCTGTGACAAACCGTCATGTTAACATTTACATAGATGATATCACTCCAGTAGCCCTTGTTAATTCGATTGCAATTTTTGGGTCGCAATGAGATTGCACGTGAGATTTGTACCTGATGAATTGCTAGAAACCTGTAGGTAACCATTGTGGACGAGGGGAAAGGTACAAGTCAGTACTAATCCTACCAAAAAAGATGGCTTAACTTCTTCGTAAAGAAGAGTTTAGTTCAGATTGTTTCTCTTTAGGCCAAGTTATAGAATTTTTACTGATGTTATTTAATGATGGGCTTAGCTACAGTAGCATTAACACTGCCCGCTCAGCACTTACATCTACACTCCCCTCAATACGTGGATTTCCACCTCATAGTCATTAGGTTTCGTAGGGGAGTATTGGAATCTCACCCTGCCATGGCTCGATATACTGCAGTGTGCGATGTAAACCAAGTTCTAGATTGTCTGGAGAGTCTGTCTCCCGTATATGACATTTTATTTTAATCTATGAAAGATAATAGAAAATTAGTTTTAGCCAAGTGCCTTGCCTGCTCAAGAAAAGTAAAATGCTCGCCCTGACAAAAAGAACTTAAAAGGCCACTTAGAGGCAACAGCCTTGAAAACGTTATAAAGTATTCTGGTCCGAACGCAATCAGAATACGGAAAAATAGTCTGGTCACTCTAAAACATAAGAAAACATTTAAAGGCTAGTAAAACCATTTCATTCTGAAATCAGGTAGCTGTTACTAGAATTATTTCTCTTAAATATTCGCTCTATATTTAAATATAGAGTAGTTAATCTTTTAATATAACTGAAGCTATCTTACATGTATCTGTAAAATTACACTACTAGTGGCTAGTTTTGTGGGAATAAATTGTTCTCATGTAGGTTAGGTTACAAGCAATTTTTCTTATCTTCTCACCCCTTATCTTCTGGGGTACTTCATTTAAAAACATTTTGAGTTCGTTGCTTTGTGCCATTATTGTTATTACTATCAATCATCATCAAGTTAATTAACGTTGTTGTCTCTACTTCTATTTCAATGCATTTGTAAAACTAAATGCTTCTTCACTGAAGAACAGCCAAAATCCTTATCACAATTGTGGGGTTACTTTCCTTTTCCCCCCTGCTCAAAGTTGATGACAGAAAAATTGGATTTTATGAAAAAATATTGGGAGGGTAAAGGCATGTTTCAACAAAACAAAACGAGGGTTGGAAAATTCATCATGAGATTTAGAGTTTTGTGTCCTCAATGTCAGTTTCTTCCGTCTTTAAGGTCCAATTACTTGCCGTTGAGCTAAGGTTGTTGAGGATCCGCGAATTCATATTGGGTTCCGACTTGCCATGTGGTTCCTTTAATAAGAGTACTAGAGCTCTGCGGAACCTGTTGACATATAAATAAAGAAACTGTTTTTACATAAAGCGGCTTAGAAACGGGCAAAATTTGGCAGTGCAATTGAAAGCCATTTTTTTGCTAATTGAAATTCCTTTTTCTTTTTTTTTTCCGCATCGTTCTTGTTGTCGTCATCTTCTGGTTCTTATAATCCCCTACTGCTGTTCATTGTCAGTTTAGAAGTGAAGAATACACCAAACGCAAAACTGAAAGTAAGGACAGTTTAGAATAAAGGTATCTTCTTCCGCTTTTGCCAAAACAGGATTCGTCAATGTAAACACAGATTGACAAAAAGATTTAATTTTGCAAGAGTCTTCGTAAAGATAAGAATCAAGTGTCTTCCCAAAATTCCTTGAGCCACCGCTTAGCCCCATACCCCACAGACTGAACTTACCTTGGAGCCTTTAAAGCATAAATGATCGGATTCACCATGCAGTTCAATTTCATGAGAAAGAATGCGAGGAAGTGAGGCCAGCTACCATGGCTTCTCGCTATGTTGTGTAATAACATTGGTATCACATTCATACAGAAAAACGCCAACACTGTTACACCAACTGTCTTCGCGGTCTTCACGTCGTTTTCGATTTGAATGTTTACGGAGAAGAAAGTCAACAAACGCTTTTTTTGACTACGCACCTTAACCCAAATGGCCACTCCCAAAGTGAGCATTAAAAAGAATGGAACCAAAATTCCAGGGATGATGAAGTGTCTCCCGAAAATTTCTAAGTAGGTCGTCCTGTAAAGCAGCACCGGAGCGTCGCCTAAATCAATATCCAATCCAATTGTAAACATGCCATATGTGTATAAGGCCGCGAAAAGCCATACAAACAGTACCGCTACCTTGGCTTTTTTCTTTGTTTTCCATACATGGTAATGTAAACCGTGCACAATAGCCCCAAAACGGTCCATCGCCAGCACTGTTAGGTTGAACACGGTAAGGTATACAAAAAATACATACCATGTGACCAGTATCCAGGAGATTAAACGACCCTTAAGGAAGGGCACTTTACAAATGTACCACAAGATGAAAAGAGGCATGTTAGTTAGTGCATTGAGAATGTTAACAGCAGCTAAGTTAGCGATGAGGATGTTGGGCACTGTTCTCAAAGTTTTAAATCTGATAAGTAAGAGACAAATTATGCCGTTTCCAACTATAGATAAAATCATGACTATAGCAATCATGAGGATATTTGAAATTTTTTTCGAATCACGACATGAATGTAACTGAAAAGTTTCATTCATCATTTAAGACTGTCCGTGCAGGTTAAACCCCGCCAACCATAAAACTGCAAAGGATGATAACCTCGCCCTCGATCTTCACATCTGAGGTTGCCTTGACTACTCTTGGGATATTTTCTTTCTGATTTGATGCTCTCTAAAACCAAAAAAATGAGAAAATCAGCTGTTGGATTATCAAACAAAAGAGCTTATTTCAAACGGTTTTAGTTTTCGACCTTCAGTTGCAACGTTTGCTCACAATTATATCAGAAACAGAAAGAGGGCTAAAGGAAGACACGCATTGTTGTCAACTTTTGAGAATATAGCGCAGAACGTATTACGTTTAATACAAAAAGTGACATTCCAGTTGCTTTTCCCCATTACTTGTGTACAGAATTACAATTAGCATGATCGTCAGGTGAAGAAATTAAATTTATTTTTGCCGCAGCTTCAGTAAAATATAAATCTTGCTAACTACCTGACAACAATTGTATTTATTACTAAAGGTTTTAATTGTTTGCTTTAAAGAGGATAAAGGGTAGTTATATTCTAACCCCCCTTCCCGAACTAAG
Organism: Pocillopora damicornis; assembly: GCF_964200805.1. Lineage (NCBI taxonomy): Eukaryota > Metazoa > Cnidaria > Anthozoa > Scleractinia > Pocilloporidae > Pocillopora > Pocillopora damicornis. The sequence goes on along the minus strand of NC_142677.1, from coordinate 15,169,337 downwards.
TTATGGAGTGACTCCCGCTGAGGCAATCTCGCGGAATTGCAATTGTCAGAATAGTACATCTATTTGTTTTGAACAACATACTTACAATATGAAAAAACAGAGGAATCCTTCTTAAGAAAAGAAATGTATCATCACATATCCGATGTTAAACGAACGTGCTGACTTTTTTCTCTTAATTCATGCAGTGATGTACCATAACTATCCGATTTTAAACGAACGTGCTGACTTTTTCCTCTTAATTCATGCAGTGATGTACCATAATTAGACTTGAACTTGGTGAGAATGGTTGACGAATTTCTTTTTCCACTTAATGTCCTGAGTCAATATAGATAGTTCATAAAAGAAGTCCTCTTCAGAGCCAAACGTGGGCGATCACCTTTTTCGTTTCCTTGTTTAGTCTGTTTCTGCCTTTTTCTCCCTAATATTGGCTTGAAAAGATTCATTTCGCACATTAGATGTCAATGCTTTTAGGGGCAGGCGAGAGGTAAACACCACATTCTCGATGAGATATGCGACCATGGTTGAATTAAAATTATCTCAGATCGTTCGAAAGGTAGGCTGTTCGCATTAAAAATTTATTTGAATTCGTTTCCCTGCGTATCTTGATTTCATTTGTGAGATTGCCTCGGCCGAAAGGCGCCTTTTCGTACTACCGTAGACATGACATGATGAATGATAGAAGTGTTACTAGTTGTATTTCTGTCAAGCATCCACCTTCGTCGCTTTTCAAAACTTCTCATGGGGCTACGCTCTTGCACCCAATTTAACTTGAATTATCAGAGAGCCAAACAACTCAAAGAACAGTTCTCTTATACAAAAAGGGTTGTAACTAATCAAAGGAAAAAAAGTCAAAACAACTCTAAAAAATGCCCTTTAAATATTAATGTTTACTTCTTGGCTTACATGGAATTAATTTTCCCTGAAGGTGTTTTGTGCACAACATACCATAGTCTCAACTACTTTCGTTCTTTCTTCAAAGTAACGTATTAATTAAGGGAAAATAATCAGGACTGGTTTCTGCGAAATGTTTTTCAGTAAATGCAATATAAATACATTCGACACTGCGGTTACATTATTTCGGTTTCAATTCTTGGTCTATAACGTTTCTTGTGTTGTGCAATCGAAAATACGGTATGGTAAAAATGACACTAAGAAATTTGCCTCCGGTAAAGTTTAAAACAACGCCATATTGGCGAGGCAAAGACCGTGAGAGGCGGACGGCAACAGTAAGTTAAAAGTTCCCACTCCTAATGCTTACTATGATTAGCACAATTTGGTTTGGAATGCTGAAGCCGCGATCGCATGGTCGATTCATTTGCGTCAAAGCGGCTTAGAGTTTGTTTTATTCTTCTTTCAGTTGCCGTCCGCGTCTCAAGTACTTCTCTGCTTGAGTTCTTTTATTGTAACATCCCACTATTATATTTGAAAAAAATTTTGCTTGTTTACTCTGAGAAAATTTAAAATGTAAAAAGAGGTACTTTACTTACTTCATCTTTCATCTTTATTCCTACACTTGAACGCCACACTAGACAGTAGAAACCTTAACATTTCCAGTGCAACTGATCTCGTACAACGTCTTCCGCCTTAAATTATATGATCATCTGGATCTTTATTCAAGAAGAAGAAAGTTAGTGACGGAGCGGTTACAAAGTTTTAATTTTCTTTTAAAAGTGACTTATTTTTTCTTTAATGGATAGGTGCCAAAACTTAAGAACATCTGCGTGGTTCACAGAGAGCTTCATGCTTTGAAAACTTCAAGTGATAAGAAGTGCAGGATGAAAGGCAAAGAGGTTTGTGAATTGTCTCGGCGAGACAGTTGAAGAGATAAGACAGGATTTTCAAAGAAGTAAGAAAAATTGACTCTCCTGTTTCTCATCCAATCGTTTACAAGTTTTACTGATAATTATTAGCATGTGTAAATAAAGCCTGAAAGTTAATATTGCCACAAGCTGAAATTAATATTCATAACGTGGTAGCAGAAGGAAAATTTTTTAAGATGCTAATTCAAGGAAAGAGTTCATTACGGACCCTTATTCGCCTCTATAGAAACCTGTGTCAAACAGAAATGTTACTTTTAATTGCTAAGGTAACCTTGGGAAAACCTCTAGATTATGGATCAAAAGTAAATATATACGATCTAATTCGTCTAATATGATTTTCTTTTTAAAGGTTTGCATAATGAGCTCTATCCCAGTAACAACTCGACTCAGTCATTGTCACATTTAATATGATTAATGAACGTCGAAATAATCTTTTAAAAGTATCATTGCTGTACGATATAGAAAACACAGTGCGCAATGAGAATTTATCATCATGATTTAAACAGATGAGATCTGGGGGTTAAACACATCCACTTTCGATGTGAAATTCCTCGTTGTGGGGCTGAGATACCATCCGATTCTTGTGTGGCTGGGACTTTCCCTGTTCTTAAAGTTATGAATCTGATAGGTAGGAGGCAAGTTCTTCCTTTTCAAACTAATATAGTTATCTATAAAAATGACGATTTTAACGGAATTTCGTTATTTGTATTTTTTTCTGAAATAAAAAGATATTTCGCCAAAAAAGTAAACAGTGATTTTAGTTATAGCCTAGCCTATCTAACATTAAAATAGGAAAGACATCGAATTTTCCATCCTTGCCGCAATATGTTTAATTTTTACAGACAATTGCTCTTAAACGTCCGGCAGTTCGATATTTCCCATATTCCTCTTCGAAATCCAAAAAATATTTACAATCTTCAAGCGCTTTCAGGTGACCTGAAATTTCGAACTTGATATTTATCGCTAACCCTGTATACAGAGTACGAAGCCATCCAAGCGCTTGACACTTAGAAACTTTTCAATGACACGGCTGGACACGGTCCTCAAATAACTCTACATTTCTCTTTGAAATATACCGATTTTTCCTTGAAAAATATTCTACCTTCATTTACAATCCTCATAAAAAATTCTCACTGGACACTAGCAGACACGGTCTTCTAATAACTAAACGTCCGGAAGTCTGATATTTTTCCATATTTCTCTTTGAAAAATACCAATTTCTATTGGAAAATATTTTAACTTTATTTAGAATCCTCAAGCGCTTCTAGAAACTGAAAAAATTCGAACGTTGTCCTTTTCGCCGACTCTGTTCACAGTGTGCGAGGAGATCCAAGCGTGACACTTCAAAAAATTTTCTTCGGATTCTACCGGACAAATTTCAAAATACTGCAAAATGACGAACGGCGAATATATTTATCGTAAAACAGTTGACTATTTCTCCAGAATGGCTCTTGAGAAAGACGATTTCAGAAGGTTTTCAGTAATCTGGGTATTTCGTGTTACAGGAAATTGGTTCGAGGCGCGCGTTTTAAAACGATGAAGCTAAGATCAGCAACTTGGGGCTTATTAATGCTCAAACACTTCCTTAAACACACTCATTGATAAATTACATGTATTAGTTAAGCAGGCAATACACTACGCGATTTTATTCGCTGAAAACAGCGAATTTAATCACCGGCAAAAATTGACAATATCTGACATGACAGATACTGACGATTTTGGATGACGATCGGCGAAAATCGCAATAGGGCACAACTGGTGACAGACAAATTCGGCTAACTCGCGCGTGAGATTGAATTGGGTGTTTACATTGCGTGAAAACGAGGTTCACTTTGGTTTATAATTTGGTTTTATCAAACGAGTCGATAATAAAAGTGAATTAACTACGACAAAAGAATAAAAAGCTGACGTTTCGAGTCCTAACCCTTCACTCTGACGAACGACTAACCCTCGAAACGTCAGCTCTTATATTCCCTTACGGTGGTTAATTAACTTTATCAACTCGTTTGATGAAGCCAAATTATTTTCATATATCTCCACCGACGCAGCATTATAGTTTCTTTAAAATTAAAAAAATTGGTTTCTTTCAAAATGGCAGCCGCTTGTACTTGTTTTGTAAATCACCTGGGTTGCTGCGGTAGCTTATTCACAAAAACAGCAGACCTGGTCGAAATCCTTTAGAAATGTTCCAAAAATTTAGTCCAACAACTCGGTCTTTGAGGCTTCAGCAAAGCAGAAAAAGAATGCTGGCGAGAAAAGCTTTAAGTTTTTCAAGGGTATGTTTCCGATATTTACGCTTGTCAGCAGTCAGAGGATTTCTACGCTAAAGCACATCACTATAGATCTTTAAGGAAAAGCGAAGAACCTCGTTTTTACTTCTTTGACTGTTCGTCTAAAGGAGGTCGCGGTGGACATTGCAATCACATGTATTCGCATTACTGTTCCAGTTAAATGATTATTCATGGTTTAACATTGAAGACATCCTGAGCGATGCAACTTGTACAAGTCTTCCTCAATCTTGGCATATTCCAAGAGCAACCTCTATCTGCCCTTTGCCAGGTTTGAGGACCCATTATGCCTGGTCATAAACGGACCGAGATGGGGAAAGGTCAAGAGATCCTGAAAGAAGCAAACTCTACGAGCCAGTTGCTTTAAGATGTGGCATACAAAGACAAAATGTGATGAAACAGGTCGTTCACCTGAGCCAGAGGAAAAGCTCCCTCCATTTCCCTATTTGTTGAGTGATCAAGACCAGTTTTATGAGTAAACACGGTGTTAGGAATCTTACTCTTAGGCGCTTGCCTTGGATATCAGCTCCAAGATCATGGTCGACACAACCTTTTTTACCAATTCACCAGGGTATCGCTCCTCAAGAGAATTAAGTCCCTAAATGTCTTCCAGACATTCCAAAAGTTCATGAGGCACTCTTTGATATAGATGAAATTCGAGTTTTAAACCATACTGATTTAGTTCCCTTTTTATATAACATGTACTTCTGGACTTAAAGGAAGCTCAAGCTTTGGAAAGGAGAACAGTCTTTTAGGGTAAACAGCTGAATGGATTGATCAACACAACTATAGACTCACAACCTCCAATTTTGGTAAAGTCTTTTTCAGCGTTCAAAAGCCATATGAATCGATGCTAAAAAGTATGTTTGACACAAAAGATTTGGCCAATGTGAAAGCTATTTCACATGGCAAGGCAAAAGAGAAACTTTAAACTTGCGAGAACAATTTATGCCAGAAATTGCTTAGCAAGTACCCGTTTTTATGATATTTGATGCTGGACTATCAGGTCATCCAACGTACCCGTATCTTAGAAAAGGCTCTGGAAAGGTGTTTGACCCATCCACAGATTCTCAATATGGTTTCCTTGAAATAAAGTTTCGAAAAAAGGGAAACATTAGAGCAAGCAGGTGCTGATCCAAACTTCTATGTTGCAAGGATATTTTAACTCAAGAAAGAGCACTCGTTTGGTTATTATACTCAACTACAGGGACAGTTGGCCCATATGGATTTAAAGTGGTGTGATTTTTGAATTTATGTGTCAGTCTCTAATGAAATGTGTACTGATAGAATTTCTTATGAAACAAACTACTGGGTAAATCAGCTCTTGCCAATACAATCCAATTCTACCTGCATCTTGTACCACAATTCTTTCTTGGTTGGGCGATGAGAGTGAACAGTTGTGATAATACGGAAGATGTCATTCTTGTAGATACAATTCAAACAACTCAAAACTTATTGTTCTGAGGGTTGGCCAGAAAAACCTCAGCTCCCTGGTCCACATAAAGTGTTCTGGCCCGAGAAAAATGACTTCACAGCACAACATGGCCTAATGAGGAAGGGAAACCTACTGGTTGTCCCCCTGTCCATGAGAATAGATGTCCTAGACAGGTTACAGGATGCTCACCATGGCATTAAAAAATGCTGTAAGCTGACCTATTCGAGTTAAAAAGTCATCCTACCTGCTTTTCATAGACTATTTTTCTCGTTACCTAGAGGTGGCGAAACTTTCAAATACTACTTCGCCGGGTGTGACAGCACACCTCCAGTCTATGTTGGCAAGACATGGTATCCCTAAAGAACTCATCTCCGACAATGGGCCTCAATTTTCATCAACCTCATTATCCAAATTTGCCGAAGACTATGACATCCTTTCTAGCCCCCGATACCCGATACCTTCGACCCTTACAAAGCACTGATGGCTTATCGTGCCACACCCCTCGAAAGCGGCCTAAGTCCGGCAGAACTGCTAATGGGAAGGAAGATCCGCACTAGAATCCTCACCTCACCAAATAATCTGAAACCCTCTTGGCCATACCTTGAGCAGTTTAGAGAGAAAGACGCTTCTCTAAAAGGAAGACAGAGGAGAGACTTTGACAGGCGTCATTCTGCAAAGATCCTCCTGGATCTCCTCCCCGGTGGACGCGTTTGGTTGCTGACAAAAAAGTTGAAGGTACTCTGGTAGAAAAGGCTGGCCCCCCACGTTCTTACACAGCTGAAACTCCCAAAGGGCAACTGAGGAGAAACAGACGCCATCTTAGTGGTCTCCCTGAAGCACCTAATACAGATACCTGCACCACACTTAGCTCGTCTTCACCTGATGCTCAGACTGCTAGGAGCCCTGCGCCAACTGCCCTAGCTACAGCTACCTCAATGCCTGTAACCCCAAGGAGGACCACCCAGAGTGGTCGTGAAGTAAGACCCCCGGAGCGTTTCAAAAACTTATGACTGTGAACCTAAGCGTTCATCTTGTGTTATGACGTTTCAGAACTTTGACCAGTTGATACAAATATTTTTCAGTTTATGACTTTTGAGCTGATTTTATGTGGGCATCGATTATGTGACCATTGATTATCTAGGATGTAGTTTATTTCTTACTCGAGGGGAGAAGCGGTGTAATTGGTTACGTAATGTTATTTCCCAGTAGCCTTTAGGGCATGGGGGAGACACCTCGTGGTCGACCCGGTAATGTTTTATAGTTGCCTGATTAAAGCGTTGTGTTACTGTACTTATCTGTTTTTTTTTTATGGCCCGATAACACCACAGCAAGCAATGGGTTCTGGAAATAAGAGAGAAGACATGCAACTGACCATATTTGACTAATGCTACCACACATAGTTACAGGAGTTATGGAGTGAAATTTGCGAAATTTAGGGAGGAATATTTAGTTTCAGATCAAGTTTTTTCAAGTCATTGTGTATATCAAACCACTTGTCTGCAATTATGGTTCCCCCTTTTTACTTCATCCAGCAATTAGTTTCTGTCCTAGAATTTCTAAGAATTCAGATCTTTCCACAATTTGTTTATCACTAATAGGACCCTCAAAAAGCTGAGAGATAGATAAATATAATTTCCCCTTTAGCATCAACACCAAGGAGGCAGTTTAAGGTAGTGTGAGATTTGGATGTGCTGTAAGTCTCACTGTGTTTCTGAAGAGCACTAGGAACTTGAATGTTTAGTTCTGTAGCGTCAATGATCACAGTGTTATTTGGATACTATTCCATGAACACTCTAGGTTAATTATTTCAAAATTAAGTCGCTTGGGGCTATATCTTGATACTTCCAGGTGTCACATACGAATAGTTAATCCAGGTAAGGAATATGTTTTCTACTGTGCTCTCTGTGACACAAAAGCTTTCTGCAAGGTCGATAGTTGATAAGCCCATTCTCAGTTTCATCAGAACAAGAGGGAATCCATCCCCCATTGACTTTTATGGGTAGAAGGACGTGTAACAGTTGTGTTGTCCAGGTCTTTATCTCCACCGATTTCATCTTGATCATAAGTACCACCCTCAAATAGTTTCTCTGTGTCAACGACACTGGATTTTCTTGTAGTAATATCCCAGTAAATCAGTATTTTTCTCTCTAGATCAGGCAACACAAATTGTAACTCATGAATTCGCCATGACTGTAACTCCACAACTTCTCCTCTTTCTTTGGAGTTGTACATCTAGAAATAAGGTGGTATACAGAACGTTTATGTAAACAGGGAATTCTTAGTTGGTCATCCAATTTGCTACAGATATAATCCTCCTTATATGTAATCCTCCTGACGTTCTGAGCGAAATTAAAGAATTGCGAGCCTAAATCACAAAAATTTGGAGCTGCATGCACTGTTCGCAAAGTACAAATACCTCGAATACCTTGCAAGACTTGCTGCTACAAAGAAAGATAACCAAGCCTTACAGCATGAGTTACATGCCATCACAGTTCGCTGCCTCGAGCCACAGAAGGAATTAATAGCTACTCGAGAGGAAAGAGATTCACTCAAACTATCACTCCAAATAGTTTCCAAATAATTCTATAAAAACCCATCGGTCACACAACCTCATAACAACCGTGTCGTTACGGAGCCCTAAGATGATTCTATTTTGGTTGGAAAAAAGAAGACCGGTGAGCTAAGGAATCTGCCTACGACAGACACAAAGGTTAATAGGAGACGTTCGCAAGCGAAAACTTCGCCAGCAAGCCAACCAGATACTGCACGAACAGATACAAATACAGATGATGGAGCCAGGACTACACAACGCAAGCAAAGAGAAGTTTTCATATTAGAAGACTCCATCTTGAAGAATCTACAAGGGGGTAAAATATCCGGTACTGCTAAAGTAAAAATTTCTTTATTTCCAGGTTGTTCTATGCAGGACATGAGAGACCATATTAAATCTATATCACGGGAAAACCCGGACGAAATTGTAATCCATGTTGGCACCAACAGTCTTTGACCTTTAGCGACTTCCTTGCGTCATTGTGGTGAGGAAATTGTTAATTTAACCCACATGATAAACGAAGAATCTTCAGCTGAACTGACGACATCAGACCTTGTTTCAAGATCTGACAACGAGAATCAGGCCTTAAAGTATCTAGTGTAGACAAGATACTAGGAAAATTCTGCAACCAGAATTTCTGGGGATATGTCGACCATTCAAATATCTCTGTCGATCACGACCTGAATAGAGTGGTCTCCTCTTGAACACCAGAGGAACTGCTCGTCTGGCGTCAAACTTTATTGAGTATCTAAGAGGAGATTAGAATATTGCCGAGTGGGAATCTAATGAGTGTATGCCTTCCAGGGAGTCCTGCGGCAATAAGGGTAAACCATCGAAACCGGAATTTAATGCATTTGGTCGTTGTTTTGTTATGGCATCACTTATTATAAATAGTTTACTCGCCCATATTGACGACCTTAAGATATTTATGAGTAGTTCAAAATTCGATGTATTAGCGATCAATGAGACCGAGCCTGATAGTTACATTAGTGATTCAGAAATAAATCTAACGGTATTTGACGTCGCTAGAAGAAGACCGCACCGTGAACAGGAGATGTAATAGCAGTGCATGTGTTTATTTACAAAACATAAATTATCGTTGTTAAGAAGAAAGTACCGGACTGGCGCGTCGTGCGATTAGCGCGCGCGCTGAGACATTTAACGTTAATCAGTCGTAAGCAAGTTACGCTTACGATTTCTCGCGTGTGTGTTGTCGTAGTTTTAGTCGCAGTTTTTAGCCGCAATTTAAGTCGCAATTAGTGGCAGTTTTTTGGCGGCATTTAGTCGCATTGGGAGATTTTCGTTATCGCTTGTGTTTTCCAGTTTAGTCGCATTTAGGAGGTTTTCGTTATCGCTCCCGAACAACTGTGTGTGGGAGGACTTCAAAGATGACCAACTTGAAAGTTTTGTTATCGAAATCACCAGACCGCATTCCAGGCCTTTTTAAATAAGCATATGCATGGTATAGACCGCCAGGTTCCCAAAAAGAAATTGTTAATCGATTTGAAAACCCGGTAGATAAAATTGATTTAGAACGCAAGGATTTCTACCTGCTCGGAGGCCTGAATTGTGACATGTTGCATGATCGGTCAAACAACCATACTTCGTCGCATTTAACGAACATATTTGATATTTACGGATTGTGTCAAATGATTTCTGAACCAACCAGGATTACACTAATATCACGAACATTGATTGGTCTTGGTTCATCTTGGTATTAGCAATCATTCATTTGTGTTCATGACGATAAAAACGCGCTCTGAACGTGTTGATTCGCACTGCTCTGTTGAAACTCGCATTTTTAAGAATTTTAACACCGACAAGTTTTGATATGACTTCGTGTAATAACTTTGGGATTTAATTAGCATGTTGACGAAATTTGTAGAAAGGTATCTTCCGCAATAGGTTTTTTTTAGACGTATCAGGCCTCTAACCTCCGAATCTACTGCCATACCAGTTAACAACACCCAGATCCAACCTCAATTTGATGACTGTACTTTCGTTTGGGACATGTTATGTAGTCAATTGAGCAATTAACTACAAAAATTACAGAACCGAGAAGCCAGAGCAATTTTAAAGGCCGATTACGATACAAGCAAAAACCTGCTTCTCGAGATACTTAATTGGGACAGACTAGAAATAAGGACAAAGAAACAAAAGACGATAATGATGTTTAAACCCCCAAACGAATTAGCTCCAATGAACTTGCGGGACCTATTTAACGAGCGAAGCACAAACTATGATTTGCGCAACTCTTTTTGTAAACTGACGCAGCCAAGGCCGCGTATTAATTGCTTAAAACGCAGTTTTAGTTACCGCGGGTCTCTTATGTGAAGTCATTACCTAAGAACGTCAGAGAAATCAGATCAATAGGTGAATTTAAAAAGCGAATTAACTGTGTATTTGAGTCACTGGGATTCCACTCGGCAATCTTGTAAAACAGTATTTTGATAGTTTTAACCAATTTAATTTTGTAAATAGATAGATCTGGACGCTATTGTTTTTAATGAAGATTTTTTATCGAGTGTAAATAAAGATACTACCATTACTACCGTATCCGTTGCTTCTTCTTTGGCTCTCCCTTGATCCAGCTTTTCTAAAGCAGACCTCTTCACCGGTTGAACCTTCTTCTGTTTCTCTTTATTCCACGGAAACATCGAAGGAACTGCATTGGCCTTCGATCTTTTTTTATTGGAGTGTTTATTACTAAAATCATCCAAAGTAAAGTGTTCGCTGGAGATTTTGATATGGCGATTGTCTTTGAAAGATCGCGATCTCTTTTCATTTCCGTGATTCAAACAAGGGAGAAGACTTTTAGAATTTGACGGCAGTCCATGAAACGAGAGATCCTCTCTCTGTACGGCATCAAAATGAGATTTTATTAAAGAGGAACTTACCTCCACAATGTTTTAGATTTTATCCTTGTTCATTAAATTGCTCATGTCTAGAATTATCTCTCGTTTAATATTCGCTCTATATTCAAATATAGAGTAGTTAACCTTTTAATACACCCGCAGCTAGCTTACATGTATGCGTAAAATTAAACTGCTAGTGGCTAGTTTTATGTGGCTGAATTATTCTTATGTAGGTTAGGTCGCAAGCAATGTTTCGTATCTTCTCATTCCTTATCCTTTAGGGAACTTTATTAAAAACATTTTGGGTTGGTTGCGATGTGCCATTATTGTTATTGCTATTACTCATTATCAATTTTAATTAAACTTGCTGTCTCTCTTTTATTTCAATGTAACAGTAAAACTAATTGCTTCTTTGCAAAGAAGACGAACAGCTAAAATCCTTATCACAATTGTGGAAGCAGTTTTCTCCCCTCCCCCCCTCCCCGGTCAACGTTGATGAAAAAACATTTGGAGGGTACCGGCATGTTTCAGCTTTCAGCAAAACATTACGAGGGTTGGAAAATTCTCCACATTGAAATTTAAAGTTTTGTTTCCTCGATGTCACATTCGTCCGTCTCGAACCATCTTAGCTACAGGACTTGACTGACTTTTTCTGATTATCACGTAGCAAAGACTAATCAAATTATTTCCTATACTAGCATAAAATCCATAAAAATTAAGCTTCCTTTTCCATGTGAGTAGAGTAGCTCTTGCACATCTGTAAATACTACAAAAGTGAGCCAAGTGATTAAATAGTTAGACAAACGACTCTACTGATTGTTTCTAAGTTTTTCCAGTATACTCTTGTGAACGGGGCTAAGTTCCAACCAGCTGTCGAGTTCATATTGAGTTCATATTGGGTTCTGATTGGCCATGTGGTTCTTTCAGTAAGAGTGCCAGAGCTCTGCGGAACCTGTTGACATACAAGTGAACAAACTGTTTCCATCGTTGGATTATAAGCTCCTACTACTGTACGTTATCAGTTTAGAAGTTGAAGGATATGCTACACGAAAAAAGCAGGAACAAGGGGAAGAATTTCTCTTTATCAGATTAAATCAAGATTTGCTTAAAGCTTTTTAAGGCTGAAGATTTCAAGACCACTCTTTAAACCAGGAGTAGGGCCTTCAATTTCTGCGTGGAAACGAAGTCCTCCACGAAAACGACCTCCGCCTACTCCTCGCTAGACAAATAGGAAAGACATTTTGATTGAGAAGCTACAGGAAGAAAGTCTGGAAACTGCAGGAACTTCTATCGTAATTCCAAGTGCGATATCTTCAGCTTCATCGACAACAACAGCAATTGATTTAGAATCTTTGGTGACAGAACCGGACTCTTATTTCACCAAGCGTCAATCCGTAAAAGATACCAAAATTTATGAACTAGAAGACCAGATTGCTGAATTGTTAACCAATAACAAGAAATTGGAGGAAGAGGTTTCGTTGCTGGAAGAAAAATGAAAACTCTGTTGTTTTCACTTGAAAATATCAAAACAGACTCTTCACTTCTAATATTTTACACTGTTTTTCCAAACTTCCAAACGATGATGGCTTTATTTGAAATCCTGGACCCTTGTTCTAATGGAGAAAATATCAATTATTGGTTACCTGGTAAAGAGACTTTCAAGTCTAATAGTGATGTGAGAAATTAGGGAAACAGGGAAGGCCAAGATTTTTACAACCATTATATGAGTTTTTTCTCACAATCTGTAGACCCAGACAAGGTTTTGCTGAACAACATTTAGCCAACTTATTTCATATTTCTCAGTCGACTGTCAGTCGAATTTTTATCACATGGATCAAATTCATTTTCTTAACTCAAACTATGCCAAGTAGTCTTCTTTTAAAAAGTGAACTGTTTAGTTCTTGTGAGCATCAAACCACTTTGAAGGGACCAGGAAGGAATTTCACCCAGGGGGTCCTTCACGTTTATTGGACAGTTGTACATAGGCAGCATATCAGACAGGAAATGGTTGGGCGCAGTGGTTTTCTAAACCTCCGTTTTTCTACAGGGGACTCTATAATGGCTGACAAGAGTTTCACCATTGAAGACATACTTCCCCTGGGTATTCCCTAAAGGTAAAGAACTTTTTAATTTTTGAAGGAGTAATTCCTCTTACTATGCCAGTTTGGCATTGTAAATCAAGTGTGTTGTGTGTGTGTGTGTGTGTGCCATGTTGTGTAATATGCAAGATCCTATAATTACATAGCAATGGACAGTGATAGTGACTAAAACAAGATGGCCCTAAGATAACAGAAATTAGCATCACCAATCTCATCAACATCTCTGTGCATGCATATAAATTATGAAACAGATTAGATCATCCCTCGCTTGATAGACACAAAGTGCAGTTCACTCGAAAAGATGTTTATGTCCAATTGAAACAATATTTACATATTTACGATAAAAGTTCATACACTTTCTATACTTTCTTCCTGTAGCTTCTAAATCAAAATTTCTATCCTATTTGTCAAACGAGGAGTAGGTGGAGGTCGTTTTCGTGGAGAAATTCGTTTCCACGCAGAAATTGAAGGCACTACTCCCGCTTTTAAAGACGCCACATGCGTTAGAGTAGTCTTGAAATCTTCAGCCATAAAATGCCTTGAGAAAATCTTGGTTGAATTTAATACAGAGAAATTCTTCCCCAAACCCCTTCTTATCGGGTGAATCCACTGTTTTCTCAGGTTTTCTTCGGTTGGAAATCGGAAGTAAGAAATATTGGCATCAGTTACTTCGACTCGACATCCCTTCTTCGTACACAGAGGAACACAGCAATGTGTTGGCATTTCTGAGTTGTTATTCACAAGAAAAGACTAGTTACGAAGTTTCAAAATTCCAAGACTTTCCTATAGTCTCCTGGATTTTCTACCATAAACGATAATAAACTAAAGAAGGCCAATATTTTGGGTTTGAATTACCGTAAAAAGGAACTCGATAATCAAATAAAGTTTCCCTTTCGTTGAGTGGCCTTTCGGACCTAGTTTTCTTGTATTCAAAACCAGGCCGTTTCGAGAGGGCGCCATTTATGAATTTGTTGTATACCTTTGATAAAAGTGGTCCGACTTTTATTTTGAACACCTAGTGCAGCCACAAATTTAGAAAAAGAAAGGACAGTTTAGAATAGAGCTGTCTTCCTCCGCTTATGCCAAAACAGGATTCGTCAATGCTGGTACACAGTTTGACGAAAAGATTTAACCTTGCATGAGTCTCTGTTAGGATAAGAATTACATGTCTTCCTAAAATTCCTAAAGCCAACTTTTAACCCCATACCTCACAGACTGAACTTACCTTGGAGTCTTCAAGGCATAAATGATAGGATTCACCATGCTGTTTAGTTTCATGAGGAAGAACGCGAGGAAGTGAGTCCAGCTACCGCGGCGTCTCATTAGGTTGTGTAATAACATTGGTATCACATTCATACAGAAATACGCCAACACTGTTAAACCAATTGTCCTCGCGGTCTTTACGTCGTTTCCGATTCGAATTTTTGCGGAGAAGAAAGTCGAAAAACGCTTTCTATGATCACGCACCTTAACACAAATGGCCACTCCTAATATTAGCATTAAAAAGAATGGAACCAAAATTCCAGGGATGATGAAGTGTCTCCCGAAAATTTTCAAGTAGGTCATCCTGTATACCAGCACTGGAGCGTCGCCTAAATCAATATCCAATCCAAGTGTAAACATACCATATGTGTATAAGGCCGCGAGAAGCCATACAAAAAGTACCGCTACCTTGGCCTTTTTCTTTGTTTTCCACGCATAGTAATGTAAGCCGTGCACAATGGCCCCAAAACGGTCCATCGCCTGTGCCGTGAGGTTGAACACGGTAAGGTATACAAACAATACATACCATGTGACCAGAATCCAGGAGATTAAACGACCCTTAAGGAAGGGCACTTTACAAATGTACCACAAGATGAAAAGAGGCATGTTGGTCAGTGCATTGAGAATGTTAACAGCAGCTAAGTTGGCGATGAGGATGTTGGGCACTGTTCTCAAAGTTTTAAATCTGATAAGTAAGAGGCAAATTGTGCCGTTTCCAACTATAGATCCAATCATGACTACAGCAATCATGAAGATATTTGAGATTCTTTGCGAATCACGACATGAATGTAACTGAAAAGTTTCATTCATCGTTTAAGACTGTTCGTGCAGGTCAAACCCCGCCAACCATAAACTGCAAATGATGATAACCTCTCCTTCTATCTTCACATCTGAGGTTCCCTTGATTACTTTCGGGATTTTTTCTTTCTGATTTGATGCTTCCTAAGACCAAGGAACGAGAAAATCAGTGCTCATTTCAGACATTTTTAGTTTTCGACCTTCAATTGTAACGTTTGCTCACAATTATAAGCTTGAGAAACGGGAAGCGGGCTAAAGGAAGACACGAAGTGTTGTCAACCTTTAAGAATAGGGACCTTAAGCATCGTCAACGAAATGGCACGAGGACGACGGGCGAAAGTAAAATTTTCCCACGCGAGCGTTCTGCGCATGTGCGATGTTGTCAAAACGTCGTCCAGCCTTCGTCGACGACTGAATCTGAGCAGGTTTTACGTTCTGGTGAAAACGTAAGTAAACAACTAAACTTTTACATGCTGATAATCATCCATTTCCACCTTTTGATGTAATGATTGCTAGATGTATTGTTTGCGGACCAGCGGAAGTCAAATGTTCAACAGTTTAGCGATTTTTAACAAACTAAAATGACTTTTCTTTCAGAAGCATCCGAAACCATGGCCGGCCACATTTATACAGCTGAGCAAGAACCATTTTAAAAGAACTGTAAGATTTTCTGTATCTCTTGCCACCCCAGGCAAGCGCATAGCTGTCCTATAGCCCTGCAGAATATTTCAGTTTTTCCGAATCTTTTCCCCTTTTTTAACTACGTACAAGGCCTACAAAAATTAACATTTGGTGCCATGCATTTATCAGGTCTGCCATCGCTTAAAAAGCTGGTCATATCCCTGCTTTAAAGCTGGTGGCCTGTACTGTTTTGTAACTTACCAACTGGGCCACATAGATTTCCGATCAAGCCATTTGGCAAAGCAATGCTTTGAAATTTCAGGGCATGAACCCTTTTATAGCCATTGTAAAGAAGTCGCTGATGTTCTCTAGGTCTTGATATAGGCCTAACGGTACCGTCAATAAATCCAAAACAATTGGGCAGTGGGGCTCCCCTGGCTGTCAGAGCATCAACGTAAGTCTGCAGGTTGACAGGGCTGAGGACCTCATGATTCCAGCTTAGTGCTCTGTTCCCATGAACATTATACACATAGTCAATAGTGTGATTGATGATCATGCTAAGAACTGGAACAGATTTAGCGAACCTATGGATCATGCCTCTATATCTGCATGGGTATGAAAGCCGCTTTAGCAGCATGCAAAGACCTTCTCATCACAAACAGAGCGCTGACTGCAGGTAATCGTGTTTGGGATTTGCAAAACTTCCTTCAGAATTCGAATATCTAGTTTTCCAAAACGAAACTCTGCGAAACTCTCAGACTCATCAAGCTCTTTCAGGTCAAAAGGTGCGTACGAATCGTACGGAAAGTCGAGTTTTTTCGATGCATAGAGGTCGTACAGAACAAATTCATCATCATCGAAAAAGCCATCGTTGTGATTAATTAGAAGCAGATTTCGGACGTTTTTGAAAGCCATAACAAGAGCAACTCGTCAGAGAACCAAAACTCGTCGTCGCCTCAAAACAACACACTGCTTAACTTTCGTTTTTCCCGCCGAGAACGAAACCCTCGACCCAATCCTCCTTGGGTTGCGAACCTCGTCGTCGTGCATTTCGTTGTCGATGCTTAAGGTCCCTAATATAACGCAGAACCTATTACGTTTAATACACAAAGTAGCATTCCAGTTTCTCTTCCCAACTAATTGTTTACAGAATATCTATTTTTTTAATAATAAAATTAATAATACGGTAGCTCTGTTAGGCATGATCATCAGGTGTAGAAATTAAATTTACTTTCGCCGCAGCTTCGGTAAAATTGAAATCTTGCTAACGACCTAAAAACAATTGTATTTATGACTAGACGGTTTTAATTGTTTGCTTGTAAAAGTATAACAGGTAAATGTATTCTAACCCGCCTTCCAGAACTAAATTATGGAGTACTGAACTCCCGCTAAAGCAATCTCGCTGAACTGTAACTGTCAGAAGAGCGCATCTCTTTGTTTTGAACAACATGCTTACAACATGACGAAACAGAGAAATTCTCCTCAAAAAAAGAAGTTTATCACGTAAACCGCGGTGTTATACAAAACGTCACTCGCCTTTGTGTCACTCGGTCAGGTTGATGAATGAACGGCAAAGCCTTTACGATTCTCAGTACAAGGTAGTTTGTCGGAACTCTCTTGGATTATGGCGGCTAAAACACCAAAAAATCCTTATCGCTGACAGACAGTGAGGTTCAAACTCTCCTAGAAGGTGAAGAAAACCAAGATAGGAAAATAAAAACCGAAAGTTACCTATTCAGTGGCTTTGGTGTTGGCATTTCTAGCCAATGAAAATCGACAACTGAAAGATTTGCCAGTGACCGATTTTGGCCGTTTACCTGAAAGACTTCTTACGGACAAAGTCAGTAAATAATAATTTTGTGAATCGAGAATTACGACCATTGTTGTTTTTGTAATCACGATTCAACGCATTTTTCGATCTTAAGATTTAGTGAAAACAAAACACGATTGTTATTCGGGGATTGTCGATTAATTTATTTTCATTCATTAACGAAGTCAGCTTTCCTTCTCAATAAAGGGCTATTGTGTTTCTATGATAGACACAATAATACATGTTTTTGTAATCATGATTCAACGCAGACATGATTTTGAATCACAATTCAACGCATTTTTACATCTTAAGAGATACCACCAACGCACTTTACGATTGTTATTCGGGGATTATCGATTCAATTATTTTCATTCATCAATGAGGTCGGCTTTCTTTGTCGGTAGAGGGCTATTGTGTTTATATGATAAACAAAATAATACATGGTTGCTTGTAGATATGGAATTTCTCTTCTCGTGTTCAACCCGACATCTCACTCGTTCGCGGTGCTTACTCATGAACTCTCGAGTTAAACGCTCGAAGAGAAATTCCATATCTACGCGCGCCTGTGTATTATGAATTATTCTCTATGTATCATCATATATCCAATTTTACACGAACGTGCTGAATTTTTCCTCTTAATTCATTAAGTGATGTGCCATGACTAGACTTGAACTTGTTGAGAATGGCTGACGAATTTCTTCTTCCACTTAATGACCTAAGTCAATATGGACAGTTCATAAAAGAAGTCCTTGAGAGCCAAATGTGGGCGATCACCTTTTTCGTTTCCTTGCTTAGTTTGTTTCTGCTTTTTTTTTTCTTCCTAATATCGGCTTGTAAAAAATACATTTAGTACATTAGATGTAAATGTCTTGAAGGGCAGGCAATTTTTTTTT
Source organism: Pocillopora damicornis (assembly GCF_964200805.1). Classification (NCBI taxonomy): domain Eukaryota; kingdom Metazoa; phylum Cnidaria; class Anthozoa; order Scleractinia; family Pocilloporidae; genus Pocillopora; species Pocillopora damicornis. The sequence continues at coordinate 15,150,904 of NC_142677.1, read as the reverse complement.
CTCGCCAAAAAGAGTTAAACACTTCATTCTCGATGAGATATCTGACCATGATTGAACTAAAATTACCTGATATGGCTCCAGAGGTACGCTGTTCGCATTGAAAATTCATTTGGATTCGTTTCCCGTTGAACCAATAATTTGCGTATCCTGAATTCATTTGTGAAATTACTTTGTCAAAGGGCCTTCTGGTTTTTTCTTCGAATTTCTTACATGATGAATTTCTTATATGATGAATGATTCATGTACGGTAGGCCCTTGAAAGACGTCTTATGAGGTGTATTTCTGTCAAACATCCAACTCCGTCGCTTTTCAAAGGTTGTCATTAGGTTGGGTTTTTGCTTCCAACTTATCTCGAATTCCCAAAGAGCGAAACAATTCATAGAACAGTTCTCTTAAAAAAAAAGTTTGTGACTAAACAAAGGAAAAACTGTTGTAAAAAATGCACTTTAAAATGTTAATTTTTTACTTCTTGGCTTACATGGAATTATTTTTCATTGCAGGTGTTTTGTGCACAACATACCACAGTCTCAACTGCTCTCGTTCTTTCTTCAAAGAAACGTATTAAATAAGGAAAAATAATAAGGACTTCTTTCTGTAAAATATTTTTCAGTGAATACAATATATATTTTACCTTGCCGTTACATTATTCTGAATTCCTGCTCTTTAGCGTTCCCTGTGCTGCGCAATCGAAAATTCGGGATGGTAAAGATAACATTGAGAAGTTGGCCTCGGGTAAAGTTTAAAACAACGTCATATTAGGCGGACGTCAATAGAAAGTTAAAACTACTCGCTCCTGATGCTAACTATGATTAGCACAATTTGGTTTAGAATGTTGCGTCAAGGTGGCTTTGTCAAAGCGGCCTTTGTCAATTTGCATCATGCCATCTGCGTCTAGAGTATTTCTCTGCTTAAGTTCTCTATTGTAACATCCCCTAATCATGTCTGAAAACATATTGCTAGTTAACGCTGAGAAAATTTAAGATGTAAAAAAAATTACTTTACTTACTTCATATTTCAACTTTATTCCTACACTTGAACGAAACACTAGACAGCTGCAACCTTAACATGTCCAGTACAAATGTTCTTGTACAAGGTCTTCCACCTCAAATTATATGATCATGTGAATTTTTACTCTAGAGGAAGAAACTTAATGACAGAGCGGTTACACAGTTTTAATTTTCTTTTAGAAGTGGCTTTATTTTTCTTCAATGGATAGATTCCAAAACGTAAGGACATCTGCGTGGTTCACAGACAGCTTCATGTTTTGAAATCTTCAAGTGATACGAAGTGCAGGATGAAAGGCAAAGAAGTTACTAGATTTTTTTGAGAGGTTGACAGCGGAAGACAGTTAATGATTATTCTAGGCATGTGTAAATAAAGCCTGAAAATGAAAATTGCCACCAGCGGGAATTAATATTAATAACGGTAGCAGAAGGAAAAAGATGCTACTTCAAGGAAATATTTCATAACCTCAACTTATACGCCCTCGTAGAAATTCTGTGTAAAAGAGAAATAAATATATACTTTATATATATGAGGATGAGGATGTTAGGAACTGTTCTTAAAGTTCTGAATCTGATAAGTAGGAGGCATGTTATTCCTTTTCCTACTATAGATCCGACCATGACTACAGCATTCACCAAGACTTTCAAGATGCCCAGCAACTCACGACATGAACTCGTTAAACAATCCTGTTTATCCTTTACGTCTGTGCATCTTAAGTAAAACCCGTTATAGCGACGCTTGATCGCCGCTAGCTGGACCGTACGAATCTCACTGATCGACACAACAAATATCGCCCCAATTTCTTTCATGGAACGCCTCCTTTATTAAATGTCGTATTTGACCGTGAAGCTAAAAATAATTGATTCACAAAATTAGGGACAAGAAATTAGCTATAGAAACACTCGAGGTAAATTAAACTTACATTGTTGCTGGATCTGGCGAGAGTTGACACAAAAAAGACCTTTCCTTCCTTCGATAAAAACGACAGACAATTTCTTTCTATTAAACCACGAGTGCTTGCGAAATCGATCGAATTATTGAATTGCACAATAGATCCGTTCTGTTTGGAAATGCGATACCACTTACGGAACGCGTGACGAGGCACCTAGTGTGACTTTTACAGATTATTAATTAAACGATTACTAAATCAAAACAAGGGATAAACCCGTGCCTTAGGGGCACTTACACCCGTAAAAAAGGAAAGAGTTTCACTCGATCTTCACAACTAAAGTTGTCTTCCCGCAGGCCGGGGAGACAACTTGTGAAGATTAGTATCTGTGCATATGAAATAAAACCACAAAAGAAATAAACTTCGCTAAGCGACTTTGAACGTACATATTCAGTAAACGTCGAGTTGACGTTTTTAAACTACGCAAAGAGAATTTATCATCAAGATTTTAACAGATGAGATCTGGGTGTGAAACATATCCACTTTCGAAGATAAATTCCTCGTTGTGGAGAATGTTTGTAGAAACTCTGTGTAAAAGATAAATGTTACTTTGCTTTTCATGGCTTAGGTAACCTTAGGGAAATCTTTAGATTATGGATCAAAAATAAATGTAAACGATGAATTTCGTCAAATATGGGTTTTTCCAATGTCCACGCTGGTGAACTGTATCCTAATAACAATCTCAACCCAATTCTTGTTACATATTCAATAAACGTCGAGTTGACGTTTTCAAACTATTACTGCTGTACAATGGAACAAAAGTGATACGCAAAGAGAATTTATCATCAAGATTTAAACAGATGAGATCTGGGTGTGAAACATATCCACTTTCGAAGATAAATTCCTCGTTGTGGAATTGAGATCCATCCGATTCTTGGAAGCCATCTTTGGCTGGGACTTGCCCAAAGGTTCCTTCAAGAACAGAATAAACGCCTTACGAAACCTGTGGAAAAAAGGACGTGTTTACTTCTTGCCTGTATTTAACAGAAAGTTCTAAAAAAATATGCGGTGAAACAAACTTGATTTGTAGATTCAGTCATTCAAGCCTCTACTAAATTTATATTTGATATGGCCACCAACGATAAAAAGAAACAACATCCTATTGTTATTGTAAAATGAAAGATCAAGAGACAAAGTCAATGTCAAAGTGCTGTTACTTTTTTTTGTATTGCAAATGAAATGGTAACAAGAATAATCACAACATGAATATTTACCGAGGAGTCTTCAGAGAGTAAATGATCGGATTTGCCATACTGTTTAGATGATTGAGAAAGAAAGCGAGGAAATGAGGCCATGAACCGTGAACTTTAGATATGTTGTGTAGCAACATCGGTAATACACCCATGCAGAAAAAAGCAACTACAGTCAAGCCGATCGTTTTTGCTGTCTTCACGTCATTTTTGGTCTGTTTTCCCGTAGAAGAGTACGCCGAAATGCGTCTGCTATGGTTATGCACGGTTCGCCAAATCGTCACCCCCATAACTACCATGATCGTGAAAGGTACAACATACCCTGGAATGATAAAATGCCTTCCAAATTTCTTCAAATAATGTATTCTGTACAGAAGCACTGGGGCGTCACCAAGGTCGATGTCCAGTCCCAAAGTGAACATTCCATACGTATAGGCAGCGGAAGAAATCCACACAAAAAACACTGCTGTTTTTGCCTTTTTGATTGTCTTCCACGAGTGATAATGAATTCCGTGGACAATGGCTCCGAAGCGGTCCATTGTAAGCACCGTCAGATTAAATACGGTGAGGTACATGAAAAGCACGTACCATGTCACTATGAACCAGGAGATTGCACGTCCTTTCAAATACGGAACTTGGTATATGTACCACATGATCATCAGTGGCATGTTGGTCACTGCATTTAAAATATCAATGACAGCCAAGTTTACAATAAGGATATTGGGAACTGTTCTCAAAGTCTTGAATCTGACAAGAAGAAAGCAAATAATGCTGTTCCCAACTATAGAACCAATCATAACGATGGCAATCATGGAAACGTGTAAGATTTTATGCGTGTCGTAGCTAAAACTCTTCCGCGCTGTCTCATTCATGGCTCATTTGCATCCGCCCAAGACAGCTCAAATACATGTATAGCCTATCCGGCTGGATGAAAGAAGATGCCAGCATTTACGTCTATGCTCGTGGCTTTGAATGCTGAAAAAGATAACGCACGATTTATGAGCTCTTTAATTAACAGTGTCAATCTACGTCTTTTAGGGTAATTTCCTGCGAAGTATGGCTGATTGAGAACGAAAAAAATAACAGCAATCACTTTTCATTGAATCATATTGGATGGTGAAGTTGCCCAAATTCCCAGTAGATGCTTCATCTTTCAAAATATAGGAAGTAATTTTCGAACTGAATGATTCTGAAAAGAAAAAACGCAAACCCGTATTTACACTTCCTACAAATCTATTAACGTTTTTCATAAAATGTATCCTAATCTAAACTTATCGCTTTCCGCCAACAATTTCCTTCTTCGATGACGCGATACTAACCTTATGAGCCATTTACACCGTAGAGATGCTTCTGATGAACGACGAACGAAAACTTGTTAACCCTTTGTGAACGAAGCCTAACAAAAACGTTACACTAAAACGTACGTTTTCTAGTACCTGCTTGACGAAAGTTCAACTGCGAATAAAAGCCACCTGAATTTATCTATCTTTCAAAGCGTTTGGGACAATAACGAATACTCTTTATACCATGTCCAATTAATATTCACGGCTCCCATTCATAAAGGTTACATCTAAAATCCAACTGCATGTGGAGATACAAATTCAACAATGAAAAAGGGAGATGATGTAAACTGCATTTGAAATGTTTTGAGATAGCTCTACGAAAATACATTGCACATGCAAATGAAACGTGGAAATGACCCGAGGAAATCATTTTGAAGTTGCATGTGTCAACTTGATTGATAGGATTTTTATTGTATTTATAGAGACTTTAGCGATCTCGAATTTGCAGCTGCTAACTTGACAGCTGAAATTTGGGAATTCTAAAATAAAGGTGCGTTTCCCTTCTGCGATGAGATTGTTTAAAACTTGCCTCCTGAACGCAGACTATTTTGGTAAATCAAAAGCGATAACAAAGGATATGACCCAAAATCATAACTAGAATAAAATGACGAGATGAAATATATTATGAACGGCAATAATTGCTAACGTGCTTGCTCCTGTCGTGTTTTAAAGAACAAATAATTTAAGATTTAAATTACATAGCCGCTTTAGTACTTGTTCGCTGAATAAATTGCTTTTCTTCAATACAATCGCCACAAGACTCTGCCTATTATGCAGAGTATCACGTCTGAAAACTATAGGTTCCTATCGGTTCAACGAAAAGATACATGACATTTCTCACATAATTTGAGTTTAAGTTTAACCCTTCGTTAATCCTGGGTTTGAAGAGTGTTTAATCAATTTGCATTATTATCACCTTAATCTTCCTTTGAATCAGTTTTAAGCAGAAAACCGACGCTGTTTTGGCTTCTCAATAACTCCGCATGATATGTAATATTTCCATTCATATACGCATCAAAAGACATAAGAGTAAAAACATAGTTATTAATTTTACCACGATCACCTCAGTCGGGAGCGTTGAAATGGGCACATTTTCAGGCGAAATCCTACCAGAATAATTTAGAAATTACAGCTAACAAAAATAAAAAAAATACCCTTCTCTAAAAATTGAATAGAACGGTGAGGACCGGGGCATGAAACTCTGTAGAGTCAGTTTCGCATTTTCATTATTGTGCTCCGCTGAATGCTTAATCAAGGGCCCTCGACAACTTGTGCAGGACGGCTACTAATTGTACGAAGATGTCTCTAGAAGATAGCTTCTTGACCATTATTTCACAGAAGTTTGACATGCCCGCAAGTGTCTCAGTTATCAGGTAATGCGTTTTAATTGTTTCGGAAACTTTTTAAACTCACTTAATTTTAATCTTAAGGTTATTGGGGTGTCGTATTTCCCAGAAAAGTCCGAGTCCTTGTTCATGCTAGTTTAAAAAAAGGAAATTTGTCGAGGAAAAGCTTGACAAGTGGCGAAACTTGCCAATGTGTGTGGGTCAACAAAGAAAACTTAAAAATAAATTGTGGGCGCCCAAAGGTCTCATTTTGGCAAAAAACAAGGCCGTAAAAAGTATTCGCTGTACTAATTTTGCTACATCCCTCCATTTACAGAAATTATGGTTACGAGAAAGCTTTTGGAGCATAGAGTCAAACAGATATAAAGATAGAGACAAAAAGAAGACTGAGTATGGAAAAATCTTCAATTTGTTGAAAAATGAGGTCCCTGGCATCGATTTTTCCTCGCTTGAAGGTGATAGATAATTCTTGCGATTGTGTAGCTTTTTTTTTGTGTCAGTCTGTATTAAAGGAATCATCAGATATGGTTTTCTGTTCTTGTAAGGTAAAATGCAAAGTCTGAACAAGTTACAGAGAAGAGTTAGAGAAGTAAAGAAGTCCTAAGGTACTGGAAAAGGTCATTCGATGAAAACCGCAGGATCAGCTTTGAGCGAGATTGTCAAGGGAGCAGCTAACTCATACAAGTAAGATGACAAATAGGAGATCTCCGTAAGAGATGTTGCCAATTATAGATGAGCAGTAAAAAAAACGTGGATGTACAACGTCGTGTGAAATTAGCTGTCCAAGTAGCTGTATTTTAAACAACAGATTAGGCAGTGCAGCAGCAAATCTCCCAATCTGCAGCTTATTTCAACTTTAATATATAACAAGAAAATGGCAATAAAACTAACCATAGCTTTTAGTGTAAAGGCTTTTTTCTCAAAAAAAGGGTTCCTTGTGAACACCAGTGAACCGCTATGTGCTCTTTATATAAAATAACTAAAAGTCTGCGTCATTAAAAAATAGTACTAGGAACTGTTCAAAATTTAATAGGGAGACTGCAGTCTTCTCGCTCCTGCAGGGCCCTGTTGTTCGAAGGGCGATTAGCACTAACCCAGGATTTAATTTTAATCCAGCTTTCTATATTTCTCTGTTCAAAAGCCGTTTTGGGATAATTTTCCTAATTCTTTTTAGACATTTAAAGCTTTCAGATCTGAAATAAAAATTCATACTTATCCTGGGTTATCTTAACCCAGCTTTGAACAACCCGGCCCTGGAGCCTAAAATTCGTGACTTCCCACTGATGACTTCAATGAACATTTTCAAGAATACTCATGAGACGAGTGAACTTTATCCGGCAAAACAAAACCATCGATTAAAAATTTTTAACCTGGAGAAGCAAAGCAGAGAAAGAAGCATACCTAACAGCATTTCCTTCAAAGAACTGGAAAGAGGACAAAGTAACAAGTAAAGAAGGGAAGAAAGATCACTCGCTGACAAGCTGCAATGCATGTCTTTTATTCGAGTCTCTAATACAATGTACCTTCCCTTTAAGTAAGTTTTGCAGAAGGGCTAGGAAGGGAACCCTGACTGAACTCAATGAAAATGTCAAAAGGCACTTTCATCAGGAACCTAGGGTCACAAAAAGGAAATTATAAAGCATCGGAGAAGCAAGATATGCCCCTTAACATGTAAAATGCAAAGAAAACTTTCAAAAATGACCCAGATATGTTCCCCGAAAGTGGTCTTCAAAAGAAGCCTACACCTTGTCTTGTTGAGTAGAACACCCAGCCCTTTATCTTTCTAATTAAAGAGAGTTCATGCCACGAAACCGTCATGAACTTTTTGCTATCATTAGTCATTAGTAGGATTCTGACATGCCACATTTAAGGGTATCTAAGAGACAAGTAGACCCGGATAGAAATGCCTCTTGCAAGCAAGAAAAATTCCCTTCCAAGACAACAGAAAGACCTCCAAAAAAAGAAGATGCATTTTAGAAAGAGCTCGGTGAAAATGAGATTCGTGCAGAGCTAAAGAAGATCCGTGATGATAGCAGGGGAACACACGATGAAATAAAAAAAAAGGCTGAGAGGCTTTCAGCGGAAGGAGCATTGGCTGATTTGGCACGACCCGGCACTCAACCCGATACAGAAGCTACAGTTCAACCTAGCTTTTTATTATTTGCCACAACAAAATAAAGGGGAAATCATACAATTATCAAACATTATTTTCACTTTCGTCGTACCGTGTTTAGGCCAAGCTAAAAAGATCAAATCAATTCAAAGCACAAAAAGTAACACCTTACACATTATCCTGGCTTTGAAACCCGTCTATCTGGCTACAGGGTTGCCAAGAATGAACACACATGCCATTGCTCTGTTTAGATGAATCGAATGAAAATCTTGAATTGAAAAACATGCCAATTGTCTACATTGCAATTTTGGACACCAGGGTTCCACCTCTCAAACAAAGGAAACTGACTTTCGAAAAGGAAAGGCAGTTGCAGATAGTTGCTGCAAAGTGTGAGCAGGTGAAGGCACTTGTAGTTGCTTGTAGAGGTAGAACTTATAGAGGGGATGAAGACCTTCCTTGCACACATGAGCCTAATGTGTCTTGGGTGTTGCATGTGTACAAGTTCATAGCAGGTCTAGCGCGGGATTAAAAATACACGGCTTACGAGAGGTATAAACAGAGAATTCACAGAGAGCACATGTGAAGACTTGCATTAGTACTGTCCAAGTACTTCTTTATCTACTCATGTGTTTGAACGTTGACGCATCACAATAAATCAAGAGTTCAATTAATTGACTGTTACCTGCCGTAGCTCTTAGAATGAGACCTCATTCGAAAAAAATCAGGTATAGTAATAAACTCGTTTAGGTTTTTTTTTTTTACATATATCAGCAGTCTACGTTTGAAAATAACGATATCCTGAGGTATGGGAAAGTACCCAGACAGAAGGCACTTAACAGGAAGGTAAATAATTTATATGGATCTGCATCTAACTCTTAGCAAGAATATTGTCGGAAACATGGAGACCCCCACGCTAGAACAATTTCGTTACCTTTTGAAACTCGATACTTGTTTTGTTTGTACAGTAATTTGTTGATTGATGGACACGTGAAATTTAACTACAATAATTGCATGTACATTAGACTTTGATCTTGTGGAGGTGTGGAAAATGTGGAGTGTAGAAAATATATAAAAGAAAAAGACATAAAAATATTTACATGCATAAAAACTTCTGTCTTACTTAAGTAGTCAATTCTTTATTAAGTTGTTGTTATCTGTAAGCAGAATATTAACCTCGCGCTAATTTTGTTGCTTTCCTTGGCTAGTTAGCTGTGAATATTTTAAACTGACAGAAAGCACCTGGAAAATATTTTTGATCAAGTTCGAAAAGGTGTTACCGCCAACACCTAGATGGTGCAAATCTTGCGAAATGAGTTCTTCTATTACAGTTAAGAACAAGCCATGTGTAGATTCAATTTAATTTGCATATTCACACGTGAGTACAAGTCCGCATTGATCTCCACGTGGTCGTATGGCCTTTAAAATCCCACTTCTTCAGCTTAAATCACTTTCAAAAAGGTTACTTAGAGGACCTGCCCAGTTTTACGAGGAGTGACGTATAAGATAAGGACGAGATTGGTAAGGGAAGCTTTGGATCGGTGATGAAAGGTAAAGGTAAGTTGTGGTTGTTAAGCGATTTTTTGGAGAGGGAAATTCTCTCTTAAAGAACATTGCAAAGGAGGCAAAAATGCTTGAGAGCATTTGCCATCCAAACATTACGCAATTTATCGGCGTTTGTTCAAAGCCAGTGGCAATCATGATGGATTACGAGTGCTTCGATTTCAGTCCCTTCGGCCTCAACCATCAAATGTCCAATTTGCTAAAGTTTTTAAACACCCTTGGCCACATCGAGGGCCAAACTGAAGCCTTTGAGCATTTCTTGCTTGTTTTTCCGAAGGCTGCAAAGGACGTCGCGAAAGGTCTCTGTTTTCTTCACTCAAATGATATCGTGCATCGTGACCTAAAACCAAGAAACGTGTTAGTCAGCAACCGGAACCACTGTAAAAAAGATATCAGTGCGGATCAACTGCCAAGTGTCTTTGCCGACTGTCCAGTAGTTTGCAAACTAACTGACTCCGGTGAGAGACGGTCAACTTTACTCCAAACAGCGTCATCATTCATGCGAAGACAATGAACATTGAGCGTGGTACAAAGCTCTACATGGCTCCAGAGATAATACTCGAAGGGAAATTGAATACGCAACAATGGACGACTTAAAGGCGATAGATATCTGGGCACTGGGAATGACGTTTTTCAGAATAATCAATCCTGACGTCGAGTTTCACCATGAAATGGAACTAAATTCAAGCCCTGAAAAAGCTCCAGACCTTGCTTCCAAATTTGAAAAGTTGCTTAAAGAGATGACAAATGAGCCAACAAATCCAAACCTCAATCGTCCAAAAAATATCAACAGCGACGATTAAGAGTGGGGCCAGCTTGACAAACTGTGTCACAAATGCACAGCTTTCGACACTTTTCTTCGCCCAAGCGCTGAAGATGTCCTAATGGAACTAAAAAATAAAGTTGAAAAAGAACCATCAGTACTTTCATAGGGCACCAGTTTGAAAGAGAAGGCTTATAACTGAACCGTCGATCGCAACGGTGGAGGAGACACAGGTATTTGTAATAGTACTACGCAGGGGCGAAGCGCGCGATTGCAAACGGCGTTTCTTGTGTTTCAGTTATTTGATTCTTATCCTTGGCCGCGTTGCGCCCAGGGGAGGGGGGCTCCCATATAGAAATGACGAGAGTGCTCGTCGTACTTTTTAGGGTTCAAAAGTTGGAAATTGATACCTTTTAGGTGCTAAATCTAAAATGACCGTCATTAGAATAATCGTGGTACCTCTAAGGGTATAGCCTGCGTAGCAGGCCTGGAGTAATGACAGTGATTACAAAGCATCCCCGTCATTTTTATGCGGGAGTCCCCCCCCCCCCCCCCCCCCCGAAGCGTTTGCGCTCTGAGGCAAATTTTGAATCTCGCGAGTAACATAGAATAAGGAAGTGTCTGGTTGGAAAATACATAATCCGGCATAGAATTCCTTTTAACTTCGCACAAAGTTTAGCCCGTTTTTTTTGGTGTGTTTCCTTGTTTTTTGAAGTGAGGAAGTGTGGAGTGATTTTGTTGACTTATTTTATCATCAGGCAGATATTTAGATGTGGTTTCCTTTATCGCTTGCAGGAAAGAAAGGAACCAAACATAATCATGTGACGATCCTTCAAACGTCAAGAAACAATCGAAGGTAGATTTGTACCATTTTGTGACAACAAATTACAACCTTTATATGCAATACTTTGGAAGGTGTGAAATTTATACCGAAGTAGCAAATTGTATTTTGTATTTATCGCAAGGTTCTTGACTTGACGACGTCACCCAAGGCCGATGACCCTCCGCAGAGTAAGATTACCAGGTCAGTATGCACCAAGAAGGATTCACATTATTTTTGTTTATGCTTTGCTCCATTTTAGTTCTTGAAAAGAACCTATGGGAAAGGAAGGACGATCTTAATAGCTTTGCTTTTCTTGTTGGCAGTATCCACAGAAGCAAAGTATCAGATTCATCTGCCCATGAGAGTACCTCTGGTGATGACAGTTTACTGGAAGATCCTTTCTCACCTCAGCACGTATAACACGTCAGATATTTCTCTGTTTCATCTCGTGTGAGAAAGTACATAAAAGTACCTCTCGTGCGAGCGTACATGCCATTGTAAAACAGGAAAGGGACACTCAACAAAGCATTACGTCGGAGTGGTATTACTAGTACCACTTTGAGTCGACGACCATACGGCTCAAGCTCATCAACCGGCGCCCGATCAAGCGCAGTTCCATCCTATCCAGAGCCTCAACGAGACGGTTCTATTAGAAATCGGGAGAACCTGGTGTTCTCAAACTGAGAAATTCGACAGTTGTTCGACACAATCAAAGAACTGGGGGATATAGTAAAGCGGCAAAATGCCAAACTAGACAGTTTGAGCGTGAAACTGGAAAACGCTTGTAAAGAAGTGGCTGAGGTGAAGACCGAACTACAGACTGTACGACACAAGCTCGATCGCCAACCTCAGTCGACCGAGAAGGAGAATATCTACCGTGAGCCTGTTCCAAAGCAACTAAAGGTTTGTGCAAATTTTTTTTCCAGCACTGTAGCAATAGGCTTCGATTCTGGTATGGGAGGTGTTTTAAGCTTGTGGGACAGCATTCCCTTCTTTAGTTCTCTTGAAAGAAGCGTCCAGGTTCCTTGAGCGGACGCTGAGCTGAGCGGACGCATATTTCTCGCTCTGTGTTATTTTATTCTATTAAGTTTCCCTAATTATGACTGGTAAAGAAAACCAACTAAAAAAAGAAAATCATCAGTTAAGGAATGAAATTGAAGATCTCAAGAAGCAACTGGATAAATTGACTGAGGAAATTGGACATCGACGTGAAGAAATCAATCATGATGCTGGCATCGAACATGGTGGCGACACTGTGGGCAAAGAACGATCAGTTGAGTTTGTTTCAGCTAAATGCGATGATTTTGAAGCGTTTAAAAAGTACGCATCGAAAGAACTGAAGCGTTTAAGCTCAAGGCTAAATGTAATTTCAGATGCTTGCGATAGAATCTCGCAGTCAATTGATGGCTTCGAAATGTACAGCTACCAATTTAACATCAAAGTTATCGGTCTACCGTTGCTGGCAGCGAAAGAGACGACCGAGCAGACAGCTAACCTGTGTCTTCAACTATTTCATCAGATGGGAGTGAAAGATGTTTCGATAAATGACATTGAGTTTTCACTTGAGAGATTGCAAGATGTTTCTTTTGGCACTTAAGCCGTTTACTAGCAAAAACAGGAGATTTACGCGTCGACACTTGTGCGGCAAAATCAAGGCCATTCTTGGTTCTTACATTTAAATGAAACGATTTGAAGAAGGGATCTGTTAGTACAGGTTAATAGGATTTTATTGTGTTTTAGTTTATTTTTGTTTTTATCCGAAGAGTTTTTGCGGTTTGTTTAGGGAGAAAGTACTTAGCTAATGAAAGCGGATTTTTCTAACCAACAAATGCAAACACGTCCTCCTTTAACAATGGATATGATACTTACACTGTAGGAGCATACTTGTTACATTAAACTGTTGCTAAGAAAAATTAAGTCTAAATAGTTTAAAGAGGCCGGGAATGCAAAACAACAGACTGAGTCGAAAAAGCAGAACAATACCTAGGAGCTCTAAAGATAAATTTTACAATTTTTATGCATTGAGAATGTAACTTTTCATTCCAAGGCAGCCACTGTTTCGAGTAATGCATTTTTCATCAAAGGAAATAAAAAACGTTGCAGCAAGGCATGAGTGCACTGCTAAATAAAGCGAAGGATTATAATCGACATCCTATATTTTTTTAGGATTTTTTGCGAACATATAGAAGAATTTTGTTAAATTACTAATGCGTTCCTATAAATCTCTAAGGTCCCGAAGTGCACAAGCTTTCCACCCCTAATGATGGGTGGAAAGTATTTACCTCATCTATCTTTGTATGTTGCAGCAATTGAGAGAAGAATTGTACTGTTGAGAACCATTTCTTTAAATTTGGTGTCGAAAGGGGTACGGTGTCTAGCTTTGCAACAGAAGTGGCCAGTGATAAAATCCGAATAGTAACCGAATAGTCATATGGACTAGATCATTGGACCCTTAGACTATTTTTTGGAGCATTTCTTGGAGCATTTTTTGGACTATTTTTTTGGACCATTTTATCGGGGGGGGGGGGGGAGGCAGACCATTAGTACTTTAACTTTTTGTCATGTGAATGCGAAACTGGCACCTAAACGCTTGACTATAATTGTTATAGAAAAGATCGCCAACTCCTGTTTTCGATCCTCCTCTGTGAAGTCATGCGTGTGCCTGTTTACTCGACTTGTGCCAGTGCTAAATGATACTCACAGGTTAGTATGAATCATATTTCAGTTGCCTCACGTTTTCCTTGTGCCAAAAAAAGCGAGGAAAAAGCGCGATGGTTTTATAAGTGGTTTCACATCATGGAGTGTAATCCAGCTGTCAATGAAACTCTCTTGACTTATCCAAGCTCCAGATAATAAAATTTCCCGGGAAGAATCGGTCACATTTACTGACTTCTACGTTTTGCCGACGGAAAATATCGGCAAACAACAGTAGCCACCATAGTTCTACTTCGCAGGTTTCGTTGGTTTTTGGGCAAGAAGTGATTGGTAGCGGCCCAGGCAAATTGGAAAACAAATCTTGGGGAGTCGCGAGGAATCCCGGTGTCGGTGATTAACTCGTTTGTTTGCGAATCAGATAAGTTGTACCTCTGTTTTATTTATTTCAGAATTATAGCATACATGTTTGAAACACAATTTATATGTTACCCTATGCCTTTTTTGTCAAACAATCAGTATGTATACACATTTGAATCCAATAAATCTACAAAACAGGACAATGAATATTTTTATTTCATTATCAATTCATTTATTTTTACCAATCACCACTATTCGCCACTATTCGTCACTGTTCGCGACTTTTCGCATTATTCGGTCGCTATTCGGGTTTTCTCAGTAGCCAACAGAAGTTCGTTTGAGAGAGATAACGATGTGTTTGTTTTCGGATTATACATTTTTACCCCCAAAGAATTTACCAATATGGGTCAATAGAATTTCTTAATTTCTGAGCAGAGCCTTCGTCCTTTGTACGAGAGAAATTTTTTCTCTTTGAAAGGGGCTTTTTGTGATCAAGAAGGACAGGTTTTTAACTCAAACACGGAATTTCTAAACATGGATGGTACGTGTCATTTGAAATTTTAAATATTTAACTAGCTGTAGCTTAAAACCGTTGTCAAACAAATGTATCCATAAATCAGAAAACATTTTAAACGAGGGTCAAGATTAGAACCAAAAAACTCCTGTTACAGAATGTTTAGTTTGTTGAGTTTGTGTTTGTTTTCTATAGCGAGATCTATGTTAAGAATATGTAGTGTGTTCGTTTCTGTTCCCATGACATTCCACTCCTTCATACTAAGTGCGTCGTCGCTTTCGTTTAGCCTTCTGCTTGCCAGGTGATGATTTGTAGACACACGTCCATTACAAACTGCTGTCTTCACAGCGCAGAGGCGATTTTCCAGGTAAATGTTCTCCATCAAAGCATGAAGTATATTATCACCTTCCTGAAGTGACTGCCTGTTTAAAGACTCGATAGGATTGGTAGTGCTTGGTCCCTGTTCCCAATCCTTGTCGTCCATTTCCTTAAAAGCCCTTGTAAACATGGTCAGGTGATTTACACGGAACCACCATTTACTCCAATGCTCTAGCTTCGTCCAGTCTTTGTTGTGGATGGTGTCAAATTCCGAGACCAACAAATTGCCTTCCTTCTTGTAATTGTCTGGTGCCAGAGAGCGCATCGAAAAGCAACAAAACATTTCTTTTTCGCACTCGTCTTCGATTTTGCTTGCTAGGGCTTTTAATATGCGAACTAGTGTCATTCATGCAAACAAGCCTGCAGGCTCTTTTAACTGATCGCTGCCAGTGAACCTTGCATCTCCTGATCACTTTCCGGGAAAGGTCTTCACCCAGACACTGTTGAATTCCTTTGTATCGTCCATCATCAAAGTCAACCAAGATAGATTTCAAATTCTTGCCATTTGCGAAGCGGGCATGATCAAACGTTACTTTTTTTAAAATCGTGGCGATGGACTTAGAGTAACTCTCACTGTCTTGCCTACTACATATAACTCTTGCTACCGCATTATACACGCACGTTTCGTCGTTAAAAGAAACAACGTTTAGGAGGTATGGGAAGAAGTCATTACCAGTAGAAGTAACGTCCATGAATAAATCCTCTGTTGCACTCAACAGTGCAGATTGAAATGGAGCCATGAAGAAGGCATACTTTCTGCAAGAAGTAAAGAGGTACTCGCTCCCTTTCATCTGATATCGACCCATCATCTGGTTGACTTATTCAATCACCATACAACTGGTTGCTTTTCACTTTTTCCGAATTTTATCGAATCGGAGCACCTCGTCGAGTGGGCGTAGCTCTCTGTAAACAGACGTCCATTTGCCAAGGGCTATCTTCCTCTCTTTTTAAACGCAGTCGGCATTTGCTGCAGGCGAACTAGCTTCGGCTGGGACGTAACCAATTCCAAGGCCCTTCACACTGTCTTTTGTTTCTTTTTAGCTGTCATCGGAAACAACTCTTTGGATGTCTTTCACTCTGCTTGATATGCTGTGTGGAGCTGGTTTGTTGTGATTGTGTCGAGTTCCCGGTACAAGACCAAGCATCGCCTTCCATCGTCATTGCAGGGCCATATGTAGACCGTATGCAAACTACATGGTGCAGATGAAAGAAGAGATTAATTTTCCCAGTGACGTAAGCATCGATTTATCTTTTGTCTTTTAGAGACCAGATACTCACAGTCAGGGCCAGCACAAGTTTTCACGCCTTCACAAGGCCCCCATCTCACATACAAGGATGTCTTCTTACCTTCTACAGTTATGTTGTTCTTCATTGTTTGTAAATGCTAGGTGTCCTGTGCACTAGGCCCAGTCTGCGCCGAGGTGTTGTCATTCGACACTAGGTCAAACCTCGGCATACATGTGCTTTTATCGCTTGTTATTTTCGCCTTTATTTCTCGGATAAGGATCGTTTAACTAGTCTCACATCGAAGGAATAGAACATTACGGAAGCATTACGGATATTTCAGCAGTTTTCAAGGTTACGGATAGAGACACTTGCTTGTTTGTAAGGATTTCTTGTACAGTATTGTATTCGAACGGTGTGCTGAGCGTAGTTGATCGGATCGAATAAAACGTGGAATTGACATCGAATTGACGGCTGTTACAGTTTGACCTACAAACGAATCACATGGAAGGAGACAAGGAAGAAGATTTACAAGGGAAAACGGAGTTCCCTGATGAAGAGAAGCTTTGCACTTGGCGCGAAGTCGATATGGATCTCGATACAATCTGCTCGTCACCTCGTGCGATATCGCCGCTGACCGGTTTATTGGCTCAAGAAACTCACATGGATGTGCGAAAACGGATTCCCACAGAAAAGGGTAGGCAATTTGAGATTCAAAGGTTGAAGGAAAATCGGAAAACTGCACTTGCTAATTTAACTAAGCAGATTAACTTAGTCTCACCTTTGTTAACGGATTTTGAGAACGAAAAACAAGTGCGTACGGAAGTTGTTCATTTAGATCAGCTATTTGTTAAAGTGCAAGAAGCACATGACGCATATCTCAAGGCCTTAGATGATGATGATGAAATTAAATTAGCTCTTGAATGGTTTGGCACTCGTGATAAGGATGTGCTCCAGCTAAAGCAAAGGATTATTGGCTTTTTGGATGATGTAGATAAGCTACGTGGCGGTTTGCGTGATACACACTCAGTGAAATCTAAGTCATCTCGTCGCTCAAGGCACTCCCTTTCCTCAGCAACATCTGCTAGGTTAAAGTTAATTGAAGCGAAAGCTAAAGCTGCAGCGTTAGAGGTTAAGGCATCATTTCTAAAAGAGAAACAAGCATTAAAAATGGCTACTGAAGAGCTTGAACTTAGGCAGCAAATCGCAGAGGCAAAGGCAGAAGAAAAAACTTATGAGAAATTCGAGAAGGAACAAAATATTGACGGAATGAATGAAAACTTGGAAGATGTTGAGGTTAAACCCACTTCTACTACCATCTCACCTGGGGTACAATCTAACGATCAGGCTACACTAAGGGTGCCTTCTGTGAAGTTCCAAAGTTCAGCTATTGTTGGTTCAACGACCACTCCTGTAACCACCCCAGCTTTAGTCAGTGCTGCTTGTATGAACCCAACTGCCCGACCCTTTGTTCCAAAGAGTGTTCCCATTAAGGAAGAAGAGTATAAGGACAAGTACGAAACCCCCACTGATTATAAGCCACCACATGTTAAAAGGGAATGTACGTGCAGTTTCGGAAAGGATTCAAGCTCTGTGGACGGTACAGGGTTAGATCAAAACTATCTTGACATTCAAAGGAAGCAGGCTGAACTTTCAGAAATGATTGTTACCCAACAGGCTAGGAGTCTCCTACCTAGTCACAAGCCACCTACGTTTTCGGGAGATGTTATGTCATACCCAGCATTCATAACAGCCTTTGAAACTCTCATAGAATCTAAGGTAGATGATTCTAATGAGCGCTTGTACTACTTGGATCAATACACTAGTGGAAAGGCCAAGGAACTGATAAAGGGTTGTTTACAAATGAAAGGCGAAGATTCGTACAAGGAGGCTAGACGGCTTTTGAAGAAACATTTTGGTGACCCATACAAAATTGCAAGTGCATACATCGCCAAGCTGTCGAGCTGGCCCGCTGTTAAGCCTAACGACGGAACAGGGTTACAAGAATTTTCTATTGTCCTTGAGCAAGCAAGGAACGCCATGACAGGCATGCAATACATGAACGACTTGAACACGGCCAATGTTATGCGCCAGTTATGGGAAAGGCTGCCGCGATATCTACGTAGTAAGTGGACTGAAAGAGTTAGCAGGATTAGGAGTGTCAAGGGACAGACAGCTAGCTTTAATGACTTTTGCCAATTTGTATCAGAGCAAGCCGATTTAGCGACAGACCCAATCTATTCCGAGGAAGGCATAAGTAAACCGATGAACGCAGTTGTCAAGTACCATAAACAGAACGAACGCAAACCCAAGAGAGGAAGGGGTACCAACTTTGCAACAGGCTTGGCAGGAAAGAATGCAGGTGGAGGAAATTCTCACCCCATCAGCTGTACATTGTGCTCTAAGGCGCATCATCTGGACGAATGTGCTGAGTTTCTTAAAAAACCGCTAGTGGAGCGGAGAAGCTTTATCAAACAGAAAGGCTTATGCTTCGGTTGCTATAGTTGTGAACACATTGCTAAGCTTTGCAAAAGTAAAAGAACCTGTCAGATCTGCAATAAGAAACACCCAACGTCACTCCATGATTACAGTTGGAAATCAGAAGAGGCGAAAATGGAAAGTGGAAACGGCCAACATGAGAAATCGGAAGCCAGTAAAAAGAAAACGGAAGAGCGAGTCGTTAACGTGCGTACGGCAATTTGCAATGTGACAGATGCCGGTGATGTACCAGTTGCTATGGGTATTATCCCAGTATGGTTGTACCACAAGGACAATCCAAACAATAAGATATGTGTTTACGCCCTCCTTGATAATGCCAGTGGTGGAACATTCATTAAGGAAGACTCGTTAAGAAGGCTTGGTGTTAAAGGAAGTGAAACCAAACTTTTGCTCACTACTATGCATGGTACCCAAGAAGTCGATACTAAAGCGGTAGATGGGCTAATGGCTTCCCACTTTCAAGAAAACGACGTTATCGTACCCCTACCGAGAACCTACGTCAGACAACGGATTCCAGCAGATCGTGATGAGATTCCTCGTCCCGAAGAGCTGCAAGGATGGTCACATTTGCAGATGGTTAGGAAACACGTACCTCCTTACATGGAAGACGTAGAAATAGGACTCCTGATCGGACTAAATTGCCCTAGTGCAGTGCGACCAAGAGACATTGTTTGCGGGAATGAGAATGAACCCTATGCAGTAAGATCACTACTAGGATGGCACGTAAACGGTCCTGTTAACCAAAAGAGCAGTAAACAAGTACATTGTAACCGTATTCAGATTCTTAAGAGCAACACAGAGGATAACGTGAATGGGTACATCATTGCTAAGACAGAGATTAAGGAGCGGCTAACCCCTCAAGTGGTTTCCCGAATGTTTGAGGTGGACTTTGCTGAAAGGGAGCACGGAGTCGCATTATCAAGAGAAGACCGTCAGTTCCTGAAGATTGTAGAAGATGGAATCCATCATAGAGATGACATGCATTACGAGATGCCTCTGCCCTTTAGAGAAAAGAATGTACAGCTACCCAATAACCGTCCTCAAGCAGAGCAACGCCTGCACGGCCTTAAGAAGAGACTCCAAGGCGACGCAAGGTATCGTGCTGACTACGTCAGATTCATGACTGAAATCATAGAGAAGGGATATGCTCGAAAGGTCAAGGTTGAAGAGCTACCCCATCAAGAAGGAAAGGCCTGGTACTTACCTCATCACGGGGTTTACCACCCCAAAAAACCAGGCAGCATACGCGTAGTATTTGACTGTTCAGCTCGTTACCAGGGTGAATCGCTGAATGGCCACCTATTGCAAGGGCCCGATCTAACAAACAAGCTCACTGGGGTGCTCACAAGATTCAGAGAGGAGAAGGTAGCCTTCATGGCTGACATAGAGAAAATGTTTTTCCAAGTCAAGGTTCCAAGGGAAGATCAGAACTTCCTTCGCTTCTTATGGTGGCCAAATGGAGATTTAACCCAAGAGCCTCAAGAGTACCGCATGACAGTGCACCTCTTTGGAGCTGGTTCATCTCCAGGGTGTTCTAACTTCGCCTTGAAACGTACAGCCGAAGACGGTGAAAGAGAGTTTGGTGCAAAAGCTGCCGAAACATTAAGGAAGAACTTTTACGTCGATGATGCTCTGAGTTCGGTACCGACAGAGAAGGACGCTGTAGAACTAGTACAAGCTGTTAAAGAGAAGTGTGCAAAGGGAGGGTTCAAACTAACAAAATTTGTCAGCAACAGTAGAAAGGTGATGATGTCAGTACCTGCTGAAGACAGAGCTAAGGAGATCAAGGGCCTAGACCTAGGTAGTGACAAGTTACCAATAGAGAGAGCTTTGGGCGTAGAATGGTGCATTGAATCGGATGCATTCAAATTCAGAATAGAGTCGAAGGACAAGCCGTGCACCCGTAGGGGTATACTGGCAACTATAAGCTCGATCTTTGATCCTCTAGGGCTGATTGCGCCCGTCGTCCTTGTTGGAAAGCAGATACTTCAAGAGATCTGTCACGGAAAAGACTGGGACGAGTCAATCGAGGGAGAAGTTCTTGCCAAATGGGGAAGATGGAGAAGTCAGTTACCGCTATTAGAGCAGCTGAACATCCCAAGAAACTTTCAGCCTCCTGATTTTGGAAGCATTGCCACTGCTCAGCTACATAATATGTCAGATGCGTCTCAAGTCGGGTACGGACAATGTTCTTATCTCAGACTGGTTGATGAAAACGGAAGAATACATTGTTCTCTTGTTATGGGGAAAGCTCGTGTTGCACCGTTGAAGACAGTCACTATTCCAAGACTTGAACTAACTGCCGCTACCGTTTCAGTAAGGGTTGCAAGCATGCTAAAGGAAGAATTAGACTATGGCGGACTCCAAGACTTCTACTGGACCGATAGTAAGGTTGTCCTCGGGTTCATCAACAATGAATCTCGAAGATTCCAAGTGTATGTTGCAAATAGAGTGCAATTCATCCGTGACCACACTTCACCAGACCAGTGGCGCTACGTGGAGTCTGGATCCAACCCAGCAGATGAAGCATCGAGGGGGATGAACGCTAAGGAGTTTATGCAAAGGTCGCAGTGGATTAAGGGCCCAGACTTCTTGTGGCAGACGGAAGATCACTGGCCTCAACAAGACTCATACGAAAAAGAGGTCGACCACAATTCTCCTGACGTTAAAGGGGTTACCGCTAACGCGACAGTGATTGAAGAACATGAAAACATGTTAAGCAGATTCAAAGGATTCTCCAAGTGGCAAGTCCTAAAGGGCGCAGTTGCGCTTTGTATGGAATACAAACGACGTCTCAAGATGAGAGCCAGTAAAACAGACAAGAGACCTGTAACTGTTGACGGTCCTCAAGTTAATGGACGAAGCCGTGAATGTGAAGGTTGCCCGGCTACTTCCTTTATGGTCAGAGACCTTGAACAAGCAGAAACAGAAATTCTCAAGCTGGTGCAAGCGAATTATTTCGGTAAAGAAATCAAGATTCTGAAAGATTTCCAAACCCAGACCGGAAGTGCGCCTAAAGATCGTCATCATGATAAGGAAAGGAAAGCAGTTCTGAAGAAAAGTAGCAGCCTTAACGCCCTTGACCCATACCTGGATGCCAGCGGAATGTTGAGAGTCGGAGGACGGATAAAGAAGGCTAACCTCTCAGACAGTCTTAAGAACCCTGTCATCTTACCGAAGGCTGGTCATATTACAGAGCTGGTCCTCCGTCACGCCCATGAGAAAACTCACCACAGCGGAAGAGGTCTCACCTTAAACGAACTTCGTTCGAGTGGTTACTGGATTATCAATGGAAATGCTGCGGTCAGACACTTCATATCAAAGTGCGTCACGTGTCGACATCTCCGTGGTACCTTTGGAGAACAGAAAATGGCCAACCTCCCAAGTTCCCGTGTTGAACCTGCGCCACAGTTTTCATACTGTGCAGTGGACTACTTTGGTCCTTGGTATGTCAAAGAGGGCAGGAAACAAGTTAAAAGGTACGGAGCCCTATTTACTTGTTTGGCCAGTCGTGCGGTACATATCGAAGTAGCCCACTCCATGGAAACAGATTCATTCTTACAAGCATTACGGCGCTTTACCTGTCGTAGAGGACCCATAAGAGAACTTCGCAGTGACCAAGGGACTAATTTTGTTGGGGCCGAAAACGAGTTAAAGGCAGCACTTCGAGAAATGGATGATGAGAAAATCAAGGCAGAGTTGCTTAAGGAGAACATTGATTGGATCAGAAATCCTGCTACTGCAAGTAATTTCGGAGGCGTTTGGGAACGACAAATTCGGTCCGTGCGGAACATCATGGCAGCACTTATGAAACAGCATGGTCACAGCTTAAACGACGAATCGTTGCGAACTTTGTTATGTGAAGCTGAAGCTGTTGTTAACAGTCGTCCTCTGACTACCGAGACCTTAAGTGATCCGCTCTCACCGTTGCCACTATCGCCAAGTACCCTTCTCACTGGTAAAACCAAGCTCATTCTCCCCCCTCCAGGAAAGTTTCAACGAGAAGATACTTACTGCAAACGTCGCTGGAGGCGCGTACAGCATATTGCTAACGAATTCTGGAATAGATGGAGTAAAGAATATCTTCAGATCCTACAGTTGAGACAAAAGTGGACACACAAGAGAAGAAACTTCACGGAAGGCGACATTGTTCTATTAAAGGACAACAATTCCTGTAGGAATAAGTGGCCTATGGCTAAAGTGCTTACCACACGTCGTGATGATGAAGGCCAAGTCAGATCGGTGACTGTTCAAACCGGAACTGGATCAGTATTGGATCGACCAGTCAATAAACTTGTGCTGTTGCTAGAGTCACCTAAGGATAGACCGGGAATCCCCGACGAGGAGCCTGAGGAACTGTGATGTTACAGAAACAGGATATTTAGAACGCTTAGCAATTCTAGTATTCTAAACGAGTTAGAGTAAGATTTGTTTTGGTTAAAATGACAAACATTTTAGGGGAGCCATGTAAATGCTAGGTGTCCTGTGCACTAGGCCCAGTCTGCGCCGAGGTGTTGTCATTCGACACTAGGTCAAACCTCGGCATACATGTGTTTTTATCGCTTGTTATTTTCGCCTTTATTTCTCGGATAAGGATCGTTTAACTAGTCTCACATCGAAGGAATAGAACATTACGGAAGCATTACGGATATTTCAGCAGTTTTCAAGGTTACGGATAGAGACACTTGCTTGTTTGTAAGGATTTCTTGTACAGTATTGTATTCGAACGGTGTGCTGAGCGTAGTTGATCGGATCGAATAAAACGTGGAATTGACATCGAATTGACGGCTGTTACATTGTTTGCGAGCCTCTTATTGGCAGTTGGTTGTCATCCCAGATAAAATGTGGCCGAGTATTGGCTTCAAAAGGCAACCTGCGCCAATCTCTTAAGGTGGCCAATGGTTTCTGTGAGGACTGTAGGTCAGTCTCGAATCCGGGAAATTCGTATTGATCTTTGTCTGTCAGCTTGTGCCAAGTATCAGAATGCTTCAAAACTTCCTTTAACTTTGGTAGGTGATGGTGTCCACGTCCACTCCTTTTCTTGTAAGTTTGGGTTGTCCAATACACCCAAACTGAGTCCGATGGACCAAGGTCATGAACAACCAGACTCGCCGGAAGTCAGTTCGCGAGAGACTTAGTAAATATACAACAAAGTATAGAGTTGCGGACTGGGTGGAAATACATGTCGGCAAACGGCCGGACTCCATCAAATCCGATGGAGACGGGTTGCCGTGGCAAGAGTATATCGAACTCGCCGGTGTTAGTTCGCTAGATACTTAGAAAACATACAGCAAAGTAGAGTATAGTGAAAGGGATGGAAAATGTCGGCAATTGGCCTCCTTCGGATCCGATGGAGACGGGTTGCCCTGGCAGCATCTGCGCACTTTAATAATTTACCTGAACTTAAACTTTCACCAAATATCTCCGCCGATGAAATACGTCACAAATAAACTCCCAATCAACGAGTCAAGGTCTAAAGCCTTAACGATCACCGGAAAGCGCCTGGCGTCTAAGATCAATAATGAACTTGTTGTCACAGTTGAGGACAATAGGCTCGTAAATGGAAAAAGTCCAACACTTTTAGGTTTAACAATCGATAGTTCACTCTCATTTGATTGTCATGTTGAAAATCTTTGCAATAAGCTTGCCTCGCGCATAGGTCTTTTGAGTATAATCAGGCCCTTTCTGTCACTTGAACAGCGACTGTTGCTCAACAATGTCATTATTCGCCTAGTAATGAGCTATGCTGACGTCATTTGGTCATCATGTGACAAGGAACCACTTTACAGAGTCTTGAAATTACAGAAACGTGCATCTAGAATCATTTCATATTCCGACCATCTAACACCCTCTCTGACACTTTCTATAAGCTGGGATGGATACCTTTCTATGAAAAGTAAAATTAACAAATGTGTTATTTTTTAGAAGCGCGTAAATGGCTCTCTTCCGAACTATCTCAATGAACACTTGACGATTAACAATACACAACATAACAGAAGCACGCGGTATGCTAGCTATAATTCTATTTGTCCTTATTATGAGCGTGACACTGAAGGAGGCCGTTCTTTTGCTGTATCAGCAACAAGACTTTGGAATGATGTGCCGCTAAATATCAGAAAGATAGACACTTAGATAATATTATGGCAACGTCGAGGATGTGGAGGGGTTGTAAAAAGAACGACTTTTTCATGTTTAACGCGCTTGTTTCGCCTCATGGCGTTAAGAACGAGGTATATTTCATTGAAGCGCGCTTGTTTCGCCTCATGACTCAAAGAACGACGTAAATTTCATGTGTAGCGGCGTTTGGCTTAAAGAACGACGAATGTTACATGTGTAGCGCGCTTGTTTCGCCTCATGGCTCTAAGAACGATTTATATTTCTTTGTAGGGCGCTTTTTCCCCCCTCGTGGCTTAAAGAACGACGTATATTTCATGTGTAGCGTTTGCCTCGCTTCATGGCTTAAAGAACGACGAATGTTACATGTGTAATGCGCTTGTTTTGCCTCATGGCTTAAGACGACGTATATTCCATTGTAGCGCGCTTGATTCGCCTCATGGCCTTAAGAACGACGTATATTTCATTGTAGCGCGCTTGTTTCGCCTCATGGCTCTAAGAACGACCAATGTTACATATGTAGCGCGCTTGTTTCCCCTTATGGCTCTAAGAACGACCAATGTTACATATGTAGCGCGCTTGTTTCCCCTTATGGCTCTAAGAACGACCAATGTTACATATGTAGCGCGCTTTTTTCGCGTCATGGCTTTAAGAATGTCGTACATTTTAAGTGTGGCGCGCTTGTCTCGCCTCATGGATGAGAGATATTTTTGCAAACTGACCTCGGGGGAGTTCGATCGACTCGTGCCAGGACGAACTGTCTCCATCGAATCCAATCGAGTCTGTTTGCCAATATCTTCAATCCCCCTCGCTCATGTTAACCTCTTACTTCCGGTACCACCAGTCAAGCGCCATACGGCCATTTCCGGTTCCGGTCGCAATAGGACTCAATCCGCCTGCTGGTGAAGGTAACCCGACTCAGGTCAGGTGTATTGGACATGTGTGAGTAAGTTTTGGCGGCTTTCTCTTTTCTTTCCTCGTTAAAAGGATCGACCGCAGAATCGAGAACAAGGTCGTTGCGCGGACGGCGCAAAAATTCCTTACCTTTCTCGGAAACTTTATATTGTCTCCACACCCTGTTAAACGAGTCGCATCTAGTTATGTTGAAGTTGATGTCAACATACTCTAGATTTACTGACTTTCGTAACACTTTTGACCACCAATCATCAGAACATTTTAGCCTCATTAGCTCCGAACCGGTAGAATAGGTACGAGACTTTTCTAGAAGCGTCTGCATTTCTGGTGTCGAGAATTTATCTCTCTTACTTCCTTTAATCATACGATTAACTCTTCCTCTCTCGCACCATTCTGATATTTTATCAGTTTTCCAAAGTAACTCGCATCAATTAAAACCGTAAGTCTGTCAAGTTTTCTAATTTGTACAAGGTTTATCAAAGCACCACTATGAAAAGTTTGAGTCATTCAAGCTTTCATTATACATTTAAAGTTTAAGAGATTCCACTGTTTTCAATTACAACTAGTTTTTCCATGTGTTCGCTGGAAGTGTCCTTTCAGTTTTATAAAAGACTTTTTTTGTTGTTTGTATTTCTCTAGTTAAGTTTAGTTATTTACATCTCCTAGAATCATGATGTGTCAGTCTTAGCGTGCTATTCCTCGAAAGTTGAAAAAGGTCGGACAGTGTAAAATTATTTAGTTGGTAAAAAATATTGGATGTACGTTGAATTATTTGGGTTCTGCCTTTCAGATGGCTGAAATCCATGATGCCATGGAGTTGCTCCGTATTGAAGTAGAGAGAGGGAAGAAGACCCAAGAGACGAAGATAGAGAGAGGCGGAGAAGAGAAAGGGAGAGAAGCAGACAGGAGGACAGAGACAGGTTAAGGCAAGAGAGAAGGGTCGAGGAGGAACGAGGAGGCGAGCGTGGCCTAGTGGTTAGGGCGCTGCACTTGTAAGCCGGAGGTCCCGGGTTCAAGTCCTCCTCCCTGCCACTATGTTGATTTGTCTTCGGTAGCCCCGAATTCAACTCCTGCACGCTTTGTAAATAGCCAACTGGTCTGCCTCCTACCAGTTGGGGTTTTAAACGAGTTTCTGTTCATTTACGATATTTGTTTCCTCATTTACAGTGTCCCCAATTAGCACAGCAGTGCTAAATACGCTGACACTTAAATAAAGTTATTATTATTATTATTATTATTATTATTATTATTATTAACGGCGCGAGAGAGAACTGTCCAACCGCGTCAACCCTTACGGCAACCTCCACGTCAACCTCCACGTCGTCCCAATAAGTAATCTAAACTGCTTCCTACTGTTGGATACATTTTTAACCGTTTAATTTTGTTTTCTCAAGTCTTATTCGCGTATTTTTCAAACTTAAAATACATGATATAGCATGGCGCATTAACATACGAAACATCCCTTCGAGTGTTGAATATGTCTCGGAGTGCGAGCAGTGATCGAGAGAAATATTGTTTTTCCCTAAATTAAAATTAATTACACGCAAACGGACAAACAGAAAGGAAACGTAAAGCCCGGCGCACACTAGAGCTATCAGCTGAGCTGAGCGTCACTCGTGGCTGTTGGCGTAAGCTGTTTCCTCAAGTGTGCGGTGTCATGTTCTGCGATTTTTGTCACGCGTGCCATGAGCTCAGAATATTCAACATGTTGAATAATTTCGTGCACGAGTGAACATTGACTCACAGTGTGCGCGCGTTTTGAGCTATCAGCTCAGGAATCAATGCGAACGCGCATGCGTCCTTGCCAGGACGGGGATATCAACGCTAAAATTTCTTCAAATGAAGTTCTGTCTAGTCGGTGATATTGTCTGAATTTTTCTGGATCTTCATAATTCAATTCGCGAACAATATTTGCACATGCCCCTTGGGTTTGGCGGCGTGAAACCCAAGATTTTACCCACGTCTTTCGGTTAGCTGCTCTCAAGCGTCTTCGTCTTCGTCGCAGCATTAAAAGGGAAAGCAAAACCTCTTCATCCTCCGAAGAGCTTGAATCTATATTTTCACCGACATCTGCCATCTTGACTTCAATAAAACATGGCAAGGACGCATGCGCGTTCGCATTGATTCCTGAGCTGATAGCTCAAAACGCGCGCACACTGTGAGTCAATGTTCACTCGTGCACGAAATTATTCAACATGTTGAATATTCTGAGCTCATGGCACGCGTGACAAATATCGCAGAACATGACACCGCACACTTGAGGAAACAGCTTACGCCAACAGCCACGAGTGACGCTCAGCTCAGCTGATAGCTCTAGTGTGCGCCGGGCTTAAAGGTAACACCGAACCATTTCATTTGCGTACGAATTACTTTGTAACCATAGCGTTGGCATTCACATGTAAAAATAACATGTTACACATGTCACATTTTTGCGGGAGGTCTTCCAGTAATTCACTCCTATTTGTTTAATGAAAAGGACATGGCCGCATGGAGATACAAGTGACCCTCTCTTAATGAAATGGCAATCCACTTTAATTTCTTTGCTAAAGACACAACTGTTATTCAATCGTAGAGACTATGTAATTTTCATGATTTCGCGCGAAGGGTCACGTGGTTTTTACAGCTATTGTTATAACAAAAGTCTTTATTTCCTTGCAGAGAAATGTTACAACTGTGGAGCCGTAGGCCATATTCGGGCTCAATGCCGAAGACCCAGGCGTCGAGATAGAAAAGAATACAAAAGGGACAGTGACGTGGGTGGTATTCATTACCACTTTCACGGCACTGTCCAAAATCTTAAAACTTCTTAATAAAGAGTGTTTTAAATGTGAAATGTCGGATAGTGCATCATTTCTAAATTCACATGGCAAGGGATAATGTGGGTAATGACTGGTCTTGAAATTGCTAACTGGAACGATAACACATCCTAACACATCCACACATACACACCCACGCTCACACAAAAAAAAGCAAGACAAGACATTCGAATTCAAACTAGACTGTGATAAATTTCTTAGTTTATCGTAGGAGCACATATACCACTCTACAGTGATAAAATTGTTATAAACGCTATGCCCGTAGAAGCTATCCATACCTTGTCACTTTTCAGGCTTGACTAAAAATTTGTCGCACCACTTACTAAAGTGGCCTTGCTAAAACATAATAGAAAAAAAGAGTAAACACTCCCGCTACTTACATACTGTAAAATTGTACTCCTGTTAATAAACTAACGGCGTAATTTCTTCCAGTCGGTGATGTTTTTATGTAAGATTTTACGGATTTTAAAATCCGGTCGGTGATACATGTAATGCAAATTTTACGGCAGTAATATAATTTAATTATACATTAATTTATCATAATTAATCTACCGACGCAGATAGTGGTGTAAAATCTTGCAGTATATAAACTGTTAATCACACATTACACCGTTATATATATATTCCCAAATGCAGATTGCATGTAGACACAGAAGGTAGACTTAGTTCAAGAACAATTTCCTTTTGTCCAAATTGATCTCACACCTGACAATTAACATCTTATAACTTCTTTATCAACTTGCTGAGGTCATATTCCATGGTGATGGAACCTTTGGAATAAAGGGGGTAAGTTTCTGCTGCGTCGGTGGGAGAGTATAACATGGTAATTTAGTATTATTGACTGAGTTGATAAGGTAAATTGGTCATTGTAAAGAGTTTAACAGCTGATGTTTCGAGTGTTGGCCCTTCGTCAGAGCGATTGAGACTGTTACCCTTAGGAATAGTCTACTAAATGACATCACTGACCTGTACCTGGTTTTAAGCGTAATCTCAAAACTTACCTTTTGAGCCAAGCTTTCAGTTTGTTGTCTCCAATAATGTGGTGTTTTTATCTTCTTTAGGGAATTGTAAGGTTTTGTTAACAATTATCTATATGTAACTTTATAATGGTTTAGTTAGCTTCCATTATCATAAAAAAATGTATATTTTTTATTTAATTTTAATTTTTTATTTTCAGAGCAGCATATTTGATCATGCATATATGTGAGCCCTATAAATTCTAATTATGCTTATTATTATTATAATAATGTCCATTGCTGAAATATTCTCAGCCCATGTCTGAAAATGTACTTTTAAAGCGTGACACCTACATTCTTCCTAAAATCATTGTCTTATGCCTTCTGAGCTGAGTACTTTAAGTGTTTTACTTAACCCTTTAATTTCACTCTCATGAGTGACCAAGACATCATGTTTTCCTTACATTATCAATTCAATATCAGTTAAGCAAAAAAAGTGATGAGAATAAAGAAAAGTATCATTTAGGGGATTATTTAAATTGATCCAATAACAAATTCTTCGAACTAGCATCATAAGAATGGTATGGCAGACAGTAAGGAGAATTACTATTGGGAGGTAGGGTCTGTTTACATGGAGGTGGGGGACCCCAGGTAGTTGAGGTAACCTGCCAAGGTGGGGTAACCCGCCTTTCCATATAATCTCTCCTTTTATCTTGATCACGTTTACATGATAGGTTGGGTAACCCTGTCAACCGGGGTGACAATTTACCATGTAAACGTCTAAAGGCGGGGTAACCCGCCTAGCCGGGGTCGCATTCATGGCAAAAAGCTCAAAAGCTAAACACGTAAACTTTGTACATTTCCCAGCCGTCTTATGGCAGAAATCACAAGAAATCGCAACGGACACACAAGGAGTGTAAAGTGTTCACATTTCGGAATATTTAGCGTTGTAAATCGACCGTATTTCGTTTCCCAAACTATTCCTTATGACGTATAAGTCTACGATTCCTCGCGTAACCTAACACCGCGTAACACAACACCGCGTAACACAACGCGTGACGCTTTCATAAATAAATACATGTCCGAGAATTAATCTTTCGTCTTTCTCGAGATGTGAGCTTGGGACGCCTCTGCTCAAACTCCCTAATTGCAAGCGCAACAACAACCTCGAGAAACCTCATCTCAGCATCCCGGGGTAGTAAGATTGCATGTAAACGCGTTTTATTTTACGACACCTCCACGTAAACAAGCCCTTAAAAGGTTAAAGGGAAAGGTTGCAGTTTACAAAATGTGAATAACGACTGATTGAAATATATTAGGGGAATGAGTTTTAATTACGGCATTTTAACAGTTCTTCCATGGAATAAGTGTTTTTCACTCGACGTCTTAAACTAATACATGCTGGTATGACGTGTTTAACAACGGAGAAATATTTTGGTGCAGCATGTACTTTGTGCCCAGCTGCAGCCTGCAGTCTCAATTTTGGTCTTAACAAATCATCAATTGATTTTTCATGGAATTTGAAATTTTCAAGCACTACGCTCCCCTGCAAAAACAATCCTATTTTATTTATAATTTATGTTTATTTTAATGCCATCACATTTAGACTATTTTATTCTCTCAAACTTATATTTTATTCTTATTTACCTGATAGGGAAAATAGAGCCACTATTTTAAATGTGTTTTACCTTTATTTTAAACCTATTTTAAAACAAGATTGACCAGTGTGGTGTATTTTATTTCTAGTTTCTCAAAACAAGTAGAAAAATAACCAACAAAACAGACTATTTTAATCCTATTTTCATTTCTTACATCAGTAAACCAGTGATAGAATAGGCTGTTTTATTTATATTTTCAGCTGATAGGACATGCTATGGCCATTTCCTTTGGAAAATATGAAAAAAAAGGCCATCACAATCCTATTTTATCAAAGAAAATGTTGAATAATTACAAAATGGGTTTAAAATAGACTGTTTTATTTCTATTTTTTGAGGTGGATTCCATTTCATTTCCAAAATATGCATTAAATAGTCTATTTTGATTCTATTTTCTCCTAAGTATCCTAGACCCACAATGATTAAAACAGCAACTAGATGTGTGGTGTAATAACCTGTCATATTTTATTCCTATTTTATTCGTGAATTCAAGCTTGACTAACAATGTATTGTTGTTCTATATTACAAAATATAAATTTAAGGCAGCTGTTTTGTACTTGCACCAATCATATCTTCACAAGATACACTGGAATTTAAAAGTCACAGTTTCTGTGTTAGCAAGATACATTGAAAACGTCAGACCGACGTTTTTCATCTGCGTTGTTGTAGCTTTCAAGTTTCCGATTGAATTTCTTTCTTTGCCAAAGAGTTGAACGCCAAGGCTTGCCTTTAGCATCGAATCTCCACTTTTTACTGCCCGGATCGTTGCTTGGGTCATGTTTAACTGAAACTGATCAACAAATCGATCAGCACAGCAACCAAGCTTGCTCAGAGTGGGTTTTGAGTCTGTTTCCTCGACAACTTTAGGCCAGTGAGAGTGAGCTCACATCATTATTGATATCATCGTTTGAACATGGATCCAAGGTATCCATCGTCCAAAAGCAGACAACCAGT
This sequence comes from Pocillopora damicornis, assembly GCF_964200805.1. Taxonomy (NCBI): domain Eukaryota; kingdom Metazoa; phylum Cnidaria; class Anthozoa; order Scleractinia; family Pocilloporidae; genus Pocillopora; species Pocillopora damicornis. Next base: position 15,118,775 of record NC_142677.1, on the reverse strand, counting down.
CAGAGAAGTCAGAATGAAGTTGTGCGCTTCTCTTGAAACTGCAATCTGGCAAGCCAGCGGATTCTCTTTGCTAAGCAACGACTATTCTTAAAAGATCCACGTGATCATGCCCGTGATCGAAAACAAAGAAGACTCCATTTGGCGCCTGTCTTTGAATGAACTTTTCAACGGTTGATCGCTCGTGCGTCAAGTTATTTCTTTTCTCAACTGTTTTGTTTAATATAACATTTCTAAAGATGGTTTTTATTGTGGTTCATTGGGAAAACGAGAACAGCGTGAATGTTGTAAATGAAAAGAAAGTCGTTGGCGCCGTGGAATTAAGAGATGGGACAACAGTTGACATATCGACTGGTACAAACAAAGGTCGAGTGGCCATTCTTGAAAGTTTGTGGTGAGTAAAAATTGCGATATTCGTTACGTGATCAAAATCTTACCAAAGAATAGATATAACGGCTTGAATTAAGCTTACATAACTCTCGGCGTAACCGAAACTCGAATAATTCTGAGAATCGAAACGGTGACTTGCATGCCGCAGTTTCTTAAGCTTACACTTTACAATGAAATAATTATATATATCAGTAAGGTTTCAAGATTACTTTAGTCACGTTTGGGAACATTCTAGATTCATAATACAAACTGTGATGAAACAAACCTGATTACATAAAGAAGCCCTCCTTTGATAAAAACAAAATAATGTATTCCGCCCTTTTTTTTAGTAAAATCTATGGAAGAGATGTGTTTACTCCAATATACAGTAAAAGTCATTTGATATAACAGAGATTTCCCAATCCCAATGCACTTTGTCAAATTAAGATTCCAATGAATGCCCTTTTCCCTATAGCTATCTAAGGCCTTGTCTGAGCTCATTCATTTTTTTATGTCAATATGGAAAGGCTTATTGTAGACAACTTGTCTGCAGTTTAGGGAAACTTTATTCTAAGTTACTGTTACAGTTACAACTAGATTTAATTTAAAAATCAATTTTATTTAACTGTAATTAATCTCTTCACTCCCAATTGTGCTAAGTCAAAATTGGGAAGAAATCTTTGAATTTCAATGTGCAGAATCAACAAAAACAAACAGTAAAACATGAAAGTACTGCTTGACAGCTTACCTTTAATTTTTACACACGAGAGCTTTATCCAAAGAAGGTACAACCACATAAAACCAAGTCAAAGCTTGACTCTGGGAGCAAAAGGGTTAAATATCATTTGTATCATCATCCAAAATTAAATGATTCATTTAAAGACTATGTTTTGACTGATAGTATTTCTTGCAATAAATATAATTCAAGTTATTGTATTTTATGGAAAAGAATCAACAGATTTTGTTCACAATTTGTGTCAAACCAAATTTAATAATTGATTAGGACTATTTTATATGAATAGCAGTGACCGAGGATAATGCTTACAAAGTTTTCAAGAAAAAAAAGAATTAAATTCCATCCTAATATTGCTACATTTTGTAGTTAATATACAATCAAAAATATTTTACATGTAAACCAGAGTTAAGCATGTAAATAAATTTCACTGAATACTGTACTTGAATTTTTAGTTGGGATTTTTTAATTTTCTAGTATTTATTTCATGTTAGTTGCCTAAAATTCCCAGTAATTCTTTAAAACATTCTTAGAAATTCCTGAAAATTCCTAGGATTTTTTTGGCAAGTTTTTAGATTTACAGCCTTGCAGGGAAAGTTGTTGGTGCTCCGAGTTGGAATTCCTAGGAATTCATTGGAATTCAAAGTCCTGTTGGCTATTAACTTGGAATTTCTAGGTCTTTAGAACCAGAGTTGTTACAGTTGGGAATTCCTTGGTCTTTCATTCCTATTCCTATTTATTTCCTTACGGCAAAGTACGCCGGCTTCTCTGTAAGGTTTCGCGGGCTACTTTCATTGCTTTGAGAGCCCACACAGAGATGATGTTTATCAGGTCTAAACTTGGGCTCAATAAAAATATAAATTTGCACTGCCTATCTTTTCTGAAAACATAAAAAGACTTTCGACAAAGTTTCACTCTTTTTAACAAAGTAGAAAGTACAGTTACTGTCAGTAGCAACTATCGTAAAGTATGTTTTTCAATGTACAGTAACATTAAACTTTCAGGGAATGATTTCTGCACTGAATGAATTTAACTAAAAGTCCTCTTAAGATTAAAAAGTGACCAATCACATTTTCCAGCAGAGAAGAAGTCTCAGCTTATTACCCTCAACTCCCATGAGTGACCAAGAAACCGAGAATTTTCCTTACCATAGCAAATGAATACAACATCAAGGAGACAATTGAGAGATCATTAGTTGACCCACTACCAAATTCTCCAAACTATTGTCATAAGAATTGGTTGGCAGACAATAAGGAGAATTACTAATTAGATCTGGGGGTGAAAGGATTAAATGAATTGAGCAACTGTTATTCAAGAACTGGTGAACCAGTTAAAAGGTTATTTTCAAATGAAACAAATTCCTACGACAGATAATTTCCTAGATTTTGTAAATATTTTCAGGTCAAACATTTAAAACAACTCATTGAAAACTGTTGTAACTCAAAAAATTTACTTTCTTCATCATTCACAAAACTCATTGGATGTCATTTAGTCTGGTGGACTGGGTTAATGTAATTCTCCGTTAAGGTAAAGTCTCTCAAGTGGAAATCACATACAAAATGTAAATATTTGAATTTTATAATTTTTATTGTAGCTTTTACCAGTCAATGAAAAATACCAAGAGATTTACCTACTTAATATACTCCTCATACATTTTCTCACAGATGAAATTTCACTTTCATTGATATATTTTATATTGAATGTATCCATGGACTAATAAAAGTTCTTTCAAGTAACTTTTGGAATACCAAACTAATTTTCATTTCTTCTTTTTCTCTAAGAACAACAAAACTAAATTATTACAAAATGTTGTACTACAATAAAATATGAACCCAACGTCATTTTATAAAGTTTCCTTGAAATGATTTCATTTCTCTAACTACTCTCCTCCTAGAAAAAGCCTTAGATGTTTCCTAGAAATACTTCTGTGAGAATAGTACAAAAGATTATGAACTATATCCTGAAAATTCTATAGGGCAATAACTATCCTTTTATGCTCTTTGGAAGTTGTTTATTGGCAATTGCTTATCATATTTAATTTGATGAATGTAACTTGGACATCACCATAAAGATAAGCCATTTTTTAATTACACCCCTGTTGCCGATGATAATATTTTGAAAGAGAAATTTTAAATCAGTTTTAGTTATGGAAGAAATATTTTCCAGGTGGAAAATTGAATATTTTTTTCTTGACTGATTGGAGCAAACACAGTTGATTTGTTTTTCTTAGAGAGCAAGAGGTTGTTTTGTTGGCATATTTAATCTGGGTTAGAATTTCTCTCCAAAGAAAGTTCTTAGCTAAATGAAAGCGGATTTTTCTAATTAACCCACAAATGCTAGTATTTAAACTCCAAAATGTCCTCCTCTTACAATGGATATTATACTTACACTGTAGGAGAATACTTACCACACCAAACTGTTGCTGAGAAAATTAAGTGTAAATAGTTCAAAGAGGAACTTCTAAAGATAAGGAAACTGATCTTTTCTTTTATCTTCTTCTATTTACTGGTACATGTCAATAGAATTTCTTAATTTCTAAGCAGAGCCTTTGCCCTTTGTGCGAGAAAAAACTTTCCTGTGTAAAAGGGGATTTTAATGATCAAGAGAGACAGGTTTAAACTCAAACATGGCATTTCTAAACATTGGATAGTACATGCAGTATGTGTCATTGGAACCTTTAATTTTTAACTAGTTATAGATGGAAACTATTGCAGAACAAATCCATCCATAACCAAAAAACATTTTAAATGAGGGTCAAGATTAGAACAAAAAACTCCTGTTACTGAATGTTTAGTTTGTTGCATTTGTGTTTTGATATCTATGGAAAAATCTATGTTAAGAATATGTAGTGTGTTCATTTCTGTTCCAATAACATTTCATTCCTTGCACTAAGTGTGGCAAAGGTTTCCCTTAGTCAGTGCTCTAGAGCTTTGTTGTTGTAGAGTTATTCCCTTAGCAAACCAAGAGCTAACTTTTTACAAAAGAATCAGCTGTCCTTGTGGGATGGATTTTAAGAAACCAAGGTTAGGAGAATACACAGCCCCTTTGAGCTTGTGTTTACACCAGTATCCACCTGAGGCTTTGCACTGTGCACGCACTTGATAATTAACTTCTTATGACCCCTTTATCAACTTGCTGAGGTCATATTCCATGGTGATGGAACCTTTGGAATAAAGGGGGTAAGTTTCTATAGAAACCGTGGTGCTATGTTGGTGAGAGAGATTATACCAGGGTAATTTAGTATTATCAACTGAATTGATAGGGTAAATTTGCCACTGTAAAGAGTTTAACAGTTGATGTTTTGAGCCTTAGTCCTTTATCAGAGTGATTGAGACTGGAAGTCTACTTAGTGACATCACTGACCTGTACCTAGTTTTAAGCATAGTCTCAAAACTTACCTTTTGAGCCAAGCTTTTAGTTTGTTGCCTCCAGTAATGAAGTGTTTTTATCTTCTCAAGGGAATTAGAAGGTTTTCTTATCTCTATGTAACTTAATAGTGATTTTAGTTAGCTGCCATTATCATTGAAAATTTTTTTATTTTCTGTGAAGGGTATTGGATCATTCATATCTGTGCGCCATATAAATTCTAATTATGCTCATTATGTAATAATGTCCATTGCTAAAATATTCTCACTGCCCATGTCTGGAATTTTAAAGCATGACACCTACATTCTTCTAAAAATCATTGTTTAATGCCTTCTGAGCTTGGTATTTTTAGTGTTTTACTTAGCTCTTTAACTCCCATGGGTGACAAGACAATATCAGTTAAACAAAAAAGTGATGAGAATAAAGAAAAGTATCATTTAGGGGATTATTTGATCCAATAACAAATTCTTTCAACTAGCATCATAAGACTGGTATGGCAGACAGTAAGGAGAATTATTATTTGGAGTTAAAGGGTTGAAGGGAAAGATTGCAGTATACACAATGTGAATAAACACTGATTGAAATATTAGGGAGATAAGTTTTAGTTATGACATGCATTTTAACAGTAATGCTCTTCCAGGGAATATTATTAAGTGTTTTTCACTCAGCATCTTATACTAATACATGCTGGTATGCTGTGTTTAGCAAGAGAGAAATATTTTGATGCAGCATGTACTTTGTACCCAGTCTGCAGTCTCAATTTTGGTCATACAAATCATCAATTGATTTTTATGGAATTTAAAATTTTCAAGCTCTCATAATTTTTTTAATGTTAATTTTGTGGAAAATTTACAAATGATCCACTTTCATTGCTCCTTTGATCAAAAGTCAAGGTGTTTATTAGATTTTCAGTATTTGCATTGCAGCATTTACCTTGCATTGCAGCATTTATTTTACTCAAGGTTGCCATAAGCTGTAAGGTGACATTTATTTCCAAATCATGTTTCTCAATTCACTTAATAACAGTAACTCTGTATTGACAATATCAACAACAGCTAGGTGATAACAATTGAAAAACTTGTGACCTTGAGGGTATCATTTTGATATACTGTAATTATTCAGCTATAAGCCATGTTATTTTCACTCAAAGTAAAGCTTCAATTTTTTTGTGCATGTGTTTTATGCAGGGGAACCTTTGTTAACTTTCATCTTTTCATTGCATAGCTTTTTTACAAATTTTATTTGAGAGAAAAGCAGATTTTAGTGCAAATGTATGCAAAATTGTTGGGTCTTTTTTATATATGTACATAAAGTCCAAGAATAGGTCTTGACTAATATTCACGTTGGTTCACCCTTTAATTCCCAAAAGTGACGAATGTGTAATTTCTCCTTATAATGTTCATACATTATCCAGCAAACAGTTATGTGAATGCTTCTCAATTAGAATTTGTTATCTTGATTTAACACCAAATTCTTGTTACTAATTTATAAGGAAATAATTAGCAGCTAGAAGAGAGAATTAACAGCCATATCTTGGAATTTAAAGGGTTGAGTTAATTTTACACATTGGAAGTTTGGGGTCAGTTGGCTTATAGCAAGGATATTAGTTACAGCCAAATACATTGTATTAATGTGGTAACTCCAGATTCTCTGAGGTAATTGACATGGAATGATGTACATTTAACAGTTGGAGTGGCTCATAAAAAATCAAATGTTTGGAGAGGATGGCAAAAGGTTTATATGTACAGTAAACTCGTGATTAATGTCAAAATTAATTTGTGACATGTGAATTTTAAAGAAAGGCTAGCTCAATTTGTGAATTTATGAAGCATTTTGAAGCCTGATTTGCCTCCTATTATGAAACCAGCTTATTTTTTATATCATTTTGTGAAAACCTAAAGATTTCCCTGCCTGGAAGATTGCACTTAAAAAGAGTGATATGAAATTTCCCTTTTAAATTTTTGATGCATGAAATGCTGTTTAAAGTATTGGTGAAACATGAATTTTTCTAAAATCAGTGTTTGAAATGGGATTGGGAACACCCTTTGCTTAAACTCAGCTCTTTGGAGTTATTGAGAAAGGGGTGGTGAAGTGTAGCAAAAAAGTCTTTGGTGTTTGGAAAGGGCAATTCAGTCCCAGAATATCTGAGTTCTTGATAGGAGAGATCTTTTTTGTGTTCCCTTTTTGTTTCTGATTTTGATATAAATATTGTCCTTTAGATGTAAAATGGTGACCTTTGAGTCTTTTTCTGCACAGTTTCTAAACCAGAACCTCGATCATTGGGAAGGGACTGCAGTTGTTAATGGAGAGTTCAAGTATTTGAAGATGACTGATTCTAGAGGTAAGTTTTTTTTTCTGTGAGCTCATAGATACAGCTGTAACTTGGAAAACTGAGAGCCATATGTGAAGTCCAATCACAGGTTTGTAAAGATCTTGTATGTGGCTACTGGTAATTCTGCCAGGAGCAGTTTGAAACTGTAATGCTTATAAATATTTTCCTTTTTGTATGTGCTACTATATAAACAGAGGCCTCTGCCTGGGCTTGAATGAACACATATTTGTCAGTGCATGGGCATTGCCTGTTTGGAGATGCACAAGGCAGATTCAGTCAAGTGACCTGTTGTGACCAAATAATACATTTAATGAAACATTGGTTAAAAATATTATTATCTCTTTCAAAAACCTTCCCCTTGCTCAATTTTTGGCATGTTTCTGTGATGTTTCTCATTATCTGTTAATGATTTGTCTTCTTCTTCCAGTTTTTTCTACAGATTTTTGATAAACCTTCCCCTTGCTCAAATTCTGGCATGTTCACTTGATGTTTTTGGTCATCTGTTGATGATTTCTCTTTTCTTTCCAGTTTATTCTAATTTGTGTTATATTTATGACTTTTTCCTACACAGGAAAATATCTGGTGTTCTTTTTCTATCCCTTTGACTTGTGAGTATTAGATGTTAGTATACTCTTCGACTAAAAGTTTGCTGTACTTTGCTACCTTCATGCTATCCTGCCAAATTAGTCATCTCTCTGCAATTGCTACCGAGTAGTCAACATTGTTCTCAAGGTGACTGATATTAAAAGTTTCATTAATTGCATGCATATTATTTTAAATTGAATCATTACAAATAACAGCTATTTGTTGTCATTTGCAGCACTTTTGTTTGTCCAACGGAGATCATTGCCTTTAGTGACAGAATTGAAGAGTTCAGGGCAATCAACACTGAAGTTGTTGGTTGTTCAGTAGATTCAGTTTTTACCCATTTAGCTTGGTATGTTAACTCTTTACACCCTAACATCAGTATGTATATTCTCCATTACTACTCTCTAGACATTTCCAAGGGTTTTGACAAGGAGAATTTGTTCAACAATCAAGAGTTTCTTTAGTTGGTGATCATTTCCTTTATTCTCATGACCTAAATGTTTGATTTAGGAGTGATGTTGTTAGGAGAAATTAGATGTTAGTCACTCTTAGGGGTTTAAGGGTCAATCCTAAATTTGAACTGAATTTGTAACTTTAAAGGATTTGAGAGTTTTAAAAAAACAGAGAAAGGTATTTCCAATTTATATTGAAGATTTGTAGAATGCCAGAAATTAAAGTAAAAAGGAAGAATTTCCATTTTTGGTAAAAAAAAATCTACCATAAAATGTATTTCAGTTTGAAGTTACATTCATTCTATATGTTTGTGTAAAGTGTTACATTATTACAATATAGTCATCCAGGAGAGAACGTTTGAATGACTCCATGGGTAATCACAAAGATATATATTGCTACAGCAGTGTTCACCCTTATTTTAAGCATGATTGGTAATTTAAGGAATTCTCAAAACAGCTAGTAGAGCAATCCTTGTACCTATTGAATTGTTAAGAATTCCCAGAGGTACCAGAGGCAATAAATAAGTTCCTATATTCCTCTCAATTCTAGGATAAACACTCCAAGGAAAGAGGGTGGTCTGGGAAGGCTTAAATATCCTCTGTTATCTGACTTAAACCACCAAATTGCTAAAGATTATGGAGTACTGCTTGAGAATGAAGGTCACACCTTAAGGTGAGGACATCTGTGTTTTGTATTTCCTCATGTTTCTGACTTTTTGTGTCTGTAGGCCATTCTATTTAAACATGTGTTTAGTGTTTATCAGCTGTGATCCTCTTGGAATAATAAACATTATTCAACAAAGTGGAGGTGAAATAGCTGGGGATATTAACCGAGCTGCAAAGCAGCTAGGTAAATATCTACCACTTTCACCTACAGTGAGGTAAATAATTATATTAGCATGTACACTGTATATACCACACAGAAAAAAAAAAAAATCAGTACATTTCTCACAATATACAAAGAAATGGTTGGAAATTAAATTTTTGATGCATGATTCTGTTGCCTTGGCTGCTCGAAGGGGAAGAGTACTTGTTAATCACTTTCAAGCCAGCCAAACAGAGCACACAAAAAGCACTATTCATCTGTGTGGTATGTACCAAAAAAACTTATTTGATGTAATGATAATGATAATGATGATCATTTAATAGACCATATCTACTTGAACAAAGTATTTCATTATCTGCAATCTACCTATTCTTGATTTCTAAAAGCTGAACATTTCTTTGTTAGTGCTCCTACCCTGGATCAAGATATCCAGTTTTGAGCACCTGACTGGCATTATCTTGTTGCATTGTTGGCCAGGGTTGCCACGGTCAGGGAAAAGTCAGGGAAAAACAAAAATTTTTCAAGGTCAGGGAAAAGTCAGGGAATTTTGCAAAAAGTCAGGGAAAATCTCAGTTCTTGTCAAAGTCAGTGAAAAGTCAGGGAATTTTGTTTTGGTGAAGTCAAATGCCTTGCGTTCAAAATCCCGTGAAAAATGTAAAGAGATGGAACATGAAGAGAAGAATATCGATGGTCTACAGAAGAAACTGAAACTAATGTAAAAGTGGATTTACCAGTAGCTTATTTGGTAAGTCGCCTAATGCAAGGTCAGTGAAAATTGTTTTCAGGTCAGTGAAAAGTCAGGGAAAAGTCAGGGAATTTTTTGGGTTCTAATGAGTGGCAACCCTGTTGGCTGTCACACCACATAGTTAAGAAAAACGTAACTCATATACTGAAGAGTCTCTCTTGGTCAGATGGTTTTTTCCCCTTACTTTTGAGGGGGAGCTGGGGGGAGGGGGGGGGGAGGAGATGTTCCCG